>NW_028270171.1:35400775-35635775 GCF_037043375.1 Chiloscyllium plagiosum
CCACCCCAGGATTCACATTCTAAATAACAGGGCCTTAAGCTGTGACTGACACATTGCGTGCTTTTTTGCCCTCACCCCTTCCCCTTCTTCCCAGATCAAGTTGTCCTTTAATATTGCAGCATGCAATATAATTGCTGATCTAATCTAAAACAAAGAGCTGCATATACTGGAGATCTGAAACAAAAACTGTTCGGATGAATAATCCCCAAATTAAAAATGTCGACTCACTGTCTTCCTACAGAGGACCAGCAAAAAGTGAATTCTGAAATGAACTCCTGATGAAGGGCTTATGACCGAAGCATAGACTTTCCTGCTCCTTGGATGCGCCCTGACCTGCTGTGCTATTCGAGGGTTAAACCTTCGACTTTTTTCCTTCAAATGGTACCAGACCCGTTGAGTTTTGCCTACAAACGCTTGTATATCTAATTTCATGTTTGGAACGTACACATTTTTCCCTGCAATATTGACTTTCATGCACATCTTACACCAGTATTTGCTTGCACTTCTTTTTATAACCTCCTGTCAAATTGTTTCTGCGTAATCTGATTGCTGGCGTGAGATGAATGGTAGATTCAGCGAGATATTTCCTGAGGCCTTTCTTGATGTCACAAAATCTCGCTGCACTTTGTTCGAGCAATATATGAATATGAAAGACAGAGAAGAATATTGGCCAAGTGCAGGGGAATGGGTGAATGTGGACGGACATTTTGGTTGCTATGGACCAGTTTTGGCTGAATGCCCTGTCTCTGTGCATGACTGTAAATGAAAGTGGTTTTGGGTATAGACAGAGAGGGTAAGGTTGAACAACAATGTCATGAAAGGATGTGTTCACAGGCTTCAGAATGCTGAGATATAGACATTTTGATAGCATCCGGCAAAGTAAGTCAGTATTACCAGGAATGATGATGAACAGAATATAGGTGTGAGAACAGATGTTGGAGAGTTTTGGATGAGGATTTTTTTCTGCAGCTCTGTAACTGTGAATGGTGTCAGCAGCGTCTTCAACTCATCCATCTGAATCTAACAATAATTTATCTTTGAATGATTTTCATTGAGTGTGACAAGGGGGATTGTCTGCACGAGGCCGAGCTAGTTTCCTGGTGCTATCTTATCGAACTCACCTCATTAACTACCCACCCTACCCTATGGTGTCCCTCTAATTCAATGTTAGCCCGATTTCCCCAGCGATCATGGCTGGAGGTACCCACCATCGCCTGGATGCTCCTGGATATTCCATTATCCCTGGCACTGGTGGCATCTTTAAAAGGACAATGGCCGTTTGGAGCTGCCATGTACAGCTTACCCAGAGCATAGCAGATAAACTTCAATCGCGCCACGGTTTGTCAACAGGGTCACAGATGTCCTGGTGGATGTATTAGTACATCTACTCCCAAGGGGGCCACACCACCAGACCCACCGAGCATGATCTGAGCTCACCACCCAGCTAAGTGTAGTATCTGCGATCTGTAGCAATGTATAGCAATACAGAACAAGCATCAATAACATTTCCCACTCTGCGAGGATAAGGGTCATCGTATGCTCTCTAAGCCCTCACACTCAATGTATGTCTGTTCCAGCACCGACACCCGAACAAGGTTTATGCTCCACCACTCTCACTCCTGCATGAAGCATCACCACCCCCCCCCCCCCCCTCGTATCTCTTGCCATTGCAATATCCCCCCAGATTGTAGAATGCTCCGGAGAATGCTGAGTATGGAATGTTCCAGATAACATTCCAAATAATTCCCAGTTTCAGGAAAATGGCAGTGCCCCAGTATGTAAAATGTTAGGTGAAGGAACAGAGTGTTTTTTTTAAATCACATGCAATTACAATCCATGATGAGTCCACTCATTCATTCAAATGTGCTGTACCATTTCATAAGATCGATGTGATCTGACTGTCTCCTGAGCTTCACGTTGCATGAACTTTCAATCATCCAGCCCTCTGGTTTCCTGTCACTGACCAGACGACACTCACACACTTTCTACCCTGGGTTTCTTCAAGCATGTGTTCGAAAGGTATTTCCCATGGGGATCAACACTCCAAAAAATATGCTCCATAAGCTTTTAACTTTCATACAATGGTTAGCATGCTTCACACAGACCAATAAAAAATGTACTCATATTTTATAGTTATCAATATTTAATCACAATTAGTAATTCTGGTTATTTCGCTTGGGTCACCTTATTATATTCAACCAAAGTCAGTATCCAATCAACTGTCTCGTTATAAAATAAAATTTCCAGCGGATTTATTTTCCTCCTCAGCCATTATCTTGACCATTATCTGAATTGTCCCTTTTTTCCTTCTTATCAAAGTTTATATTTTACTTTGACTTTGCCTACTTCTATCTATAGTAGTTACCCAGTCTCGCAATCTGTTGGCTGGTTTGTGATGCCCAGGAAGGCTAACAGCGCAGGTTCAATTCCCCACACAGACAGAGGTTGCCACGAAGGGGACGCCCTCTCAACATCATCCTGTCACCCTAGGTGTGATGATCCTTAAGATAAACCATAATTTGTGGTCTCACTAATAAGCAAGTGGTCCTTTTAAAAGTGTTAACGTTTTAATTTTTTCAAAAATATTTTTATTCACAGTAAATTTGTTAATGCTTCAATGAACCAATAAGTACCCTAATCAAAAAAACAATGCAAATTGAACACAATTACACCCATGTGCATGTACTTAAAAAATGAAAAGGTAAATCAACGGACTGAAGAATAAATATAAAATAAAAATGAATAGTAGAGCGCAGTGTATCAAAACTATAGCTCTCAACCTTCAAAAGCATTAACTAATACACGTTCATTTGTTCGTAATTCTTCCTCTCTGGACCTTAGATTCATTAGTCAAGGTCGTCATAGCTATATACAAGTCCTTGTTTGAGTGGCAGATCAGCCTGTATCTTGGTAATTAAAAAAGGGCTGCCATGTCTTATAATCATCCTTTAAAAAGTCCAAAGGGCTATGCTCCATGATGAGGTTACGACAACCCAACAGATCCCGGGAGTTTTCAGACACCGAACACAACAGAACGTTTTTTCTGAACACGAGAGTAAGGGTATTGATGTATTTTTTATCCTATGCACATCTGAGTAAGGTAGGCTGGGCAGGCCAAGGAAAAGGGAAAACTAATCTATCTCCAATTCGGTCCCCAAGATCCTCTCCATCCCACCGAAAACACCACTCTGATAGCGCCGGTGGAAGGTCAACAAGCAATGAGTAAGAGTGCCAATAGTCATTCTGTATTTAAGACATGCGCCCATTTTGAATTTTGAGAGAGGATCTGGGGTCAGATAGACTCTGTGAAGAAACTTCAACGACATGGCAAGAATCTTCTTACAGATCGAAATACTTCTTGCATTTTCACAAATATCCTCCCCTGTATCCGAAGAGATCCCTGAACCCCCAAAACTCTTTGCAGACCTCAGAAAAGCACCAGGTCTCGTCTAAGGGGCCACTCTCCAACAAATGATAAAGGGTACTGACAGAGAGTGTGTTCTTAGCCATAAGCACCCTCTTCTCTGTATCGGATCTGTACGGGTCTGTTAAAAGCGTGGTTCTTTACTGAATAACATCTCTGATCTGATAAAAAAAAACAGAAGAGATCTCTACTCTGTATTCTATAGTTACGACTTATTTGAGCAAAGGACATCCATGTCTCTCCCTCAGATAAATCATCAAAGCAAGATACACCCACGAGTTGTCCATAGTTTAAACATGGAATCCAGTATTCCCCGTCGGAAACACTGTACACCAAGTTTTGGAGTAAGAAATGAGATTTGGCTATATTGCCCTCAATCGGACACATTGCCCTCCCTACTTTAAAATTATTGATACTTATTGGGAAATGGTAATACTTCGTAACTGTTCTCATTTTGTCTATGAGTAGCAGACTAATAAGGGAGCACTTTGCCTGAGAAGCTTCAATATCTAACCATATTGATTCCGAGGCCTCACTAACATCGGGTAAAGAAGAGCTTAATTGATAGCTTTTAATATCCGGGAAATCTACTCCCCACAAACTGTGGGGTCGTTGTAATTTGGTTAACTTGATAAGGGGTCGCTTATGGTGACAAATGAGGGCTACATCATCCATTTAGTCTCCTAAATGTCTTTCATTTAGGAGAAAACATTCACACGGGGTATAGCAAACAAGGGAGGGAATTCATGTTAATAAGAGCTATCTGACCCAGCCAGGATATTGGAAGTTCCTCCCACTTTCAAAGGTCTTGTTTAATTTTGTCAAACAAATGGACAATTCCCACGTTAAATATAAGTTCAAAGATAGGATTAATGAACATACCTAAATAGGGAACATCCCCATTATCCCCTGGGACCATTGAAAAGGAAATCAGGATTCTCGCAGGGGATCAGGTATTTCTCTGAGTTCGCCCAGAGGCATGGCCTCCGACTTTGTAAAATCAATGGTACAACCGGAAAAGGCACCAAACGAACTGATGCACTGCATGAGGTGAGGTACCAAAACTGTGGGATTTAACAAAAATTTAAGACCATCATCTGCAGGCAATGTGATCTTACGTGACTTCTATCCCACTTCTGGGGCAGATATGTTGGGGTCCCTGCAGATGACCTTCGCCAGTGGCTCAATCACCATCGTAAACAACACTGGAGTAAACAACCTTGTCGACTGCCTCTCGAAATAATTTTACAGGATCGTACACAGAGGGTAACTTTCAAGGACCCTCACTCACTTGATAAAAACTTTGCTGAGACCAAACCATTCTAACGTAAAGAAGAGATACAGCTACTCAAACCAAGCAAATGCCTTCTCTGCATCTAAAAGATCATTAATACCTGTATAATTTGCTGTTTGCAGGCTTGGATCATATTCAGTAATCTCCTAACATTGTTGGAATATCTGCAGCCTTTAATGAGCCGGTTTGCTATACTTCGACAATGGAAGGATAAACAGTTTCCATCCATAATGTAAGGGATTCAGACAGAATTTTGAAATCAACATTTAGAAGTGAGATGGGCCGACGAGAAACCCAATCTTTCGGTGTCTTCCTTTTCTTAAGAATAAGAGAGATATGAGCCTCTCTTAAGGATGGTGGGACGCAGTCGGGACTGTGTAAGTGACGAACATAGTAAGCATCGGCTGTGAGAACGGGTTTATAACTTCCTCATAAAACTCACATGGACATCCGTCAGGACCGGGCGCCTGTCCGCCTGGAAGCTGCTTTTACCCTCCAGCACTGACAATGTTGCATTAAGGCAAGACGCTTAGTTGGGGGTTACCCCGGAAGGTCCAAGTTCTTGAAGAAAGATTCCATCTTAATCCATCTATCCTCATAATGCTCAGTCTGATATAACTCAGAGTAAAATCTCCGAAATGCTGCTTTAATCTTTATGGGATCGCAGGAAAGGGTCCCAGTACCTTCCCAAATTGAGGTAATGGCTTTGGGGCTCTCTTTTTTATCGCAAGATAGGTAAACCTCTTGCCCAGTTTATCACCATGCTCAAACAGTCTTTGTATTGCAAAAGAGAGTTCCTCCTTGTCTGTCTGTGTGCGCATGGAATTCACTGCAGACCGAAGCGTTGTGATCCTCTGCAGCCTAGCCACCGAGGGTCTATCACAGTATGCCCTCTCGGCTGCCTTCAAACGTGCCGGGAGCAAGCGTTCCCGTTCCATTTCTGCTGCATCTTAAGGAATTATTCCTTTGGCATAAGCCTTAGCAATTTTCCGTAGAATGCATTTGTTCCTGGTTGAATCTGAATTAATGGCTAAGAAAGATCTGAATTCATTACAGAAATACTCAATGTACTTACTATCCTTAAGAATAAAGGGATTCGCCAGTTTCTCGAACCTGCTATATTGCCCTTAATCTTAACCAGTAAGTATGCTGCTGCATGGTCAAAATTGGTAATATTCCCAATTGTACAGAAAACCACTGAATCGAAAATTGCTGCAATGTGAGGAAGAGATCAACACTTGTGTGGCATTTCTGTGGGTTCAAGAAGAAAGTAAAATCTCTATTTATGAGGTGGATCTGCCTCCAAACATCCACCAGCCCCAGTTACACAAAAAAGTTCACTAATTGCTTTGATTGGAAAGATGGTGCTGGGAGCCTTTGAGCATGCTATCCACCGTGGGTGCAAAAGACAATTGAAATCTCCTCCTACAATAATGTGCTACGAAGAAAGATTACTTAGTTTGGAAAATGCATCTATCAGGAATTTACGGCAGTGAGCCAGGGAGCACTAAACATTCAAACTACTGCTTTCTTCTCTATATATCTTTGAGGGTTATGATCCTCCCGTGGGAGTCGAATACAATCTACTAATTTAAATGAAAGATTCTTCCTCGCCAGTATGGCTTCTCTCCTATTCCTAGTGTTAAAAAGCGAGAAATGAACCCGATCAAACCCACCTTGCTGTAATGTCAAATGTTCCTTGTCATCAGAGAGCATCTCTGCAATCTGACAATATCCACCCTCCCATTTTTCTTAACTCGTGAATGGCGCCCCTTCATGTTCCAGATATACCATTTACGCACGACATTAGCCATTACACACTGAAACAATATTTGAAATCCAGAGAGGAAGAACTCGAATTACAAATCGCTGAGCACCAATGAAAAAAGAATCATACAGCTTAAAAAACATACCAACCAAAGCTACTACAATTAACAAGCTCTCAAAATGTTCCAAAACTAAATACATACAAAAACAAAAAAAGATACAAAGTGCCAATGGCACGCAGGAGGGGCATTTAACCCCCCCCCCCCCGCCGACTGAGGGCATTTGCACGTCACAAATCTCTATCTTCTGCCCCATTATCAATACTGAATCCAGGGCAATTAATCACAAACATCGGGACTGAACTTCCCTTAGGTAGACATTCAGTCATCACAATCACCTTGATAACTCCCTCCAGCTTCAGCCGAACACGACACACAAACTAAGCAAGAAAATAAAAAGTAATACTAATAAAGGAGTTACAAGTGTGTACTCTACCCATCCCCAACTATAATTTAACACTGCTTAATACCAGAAATGGTCAACAAACTTTCTTTTAAAAAAGAGAAACAAGGCTATCGCTTTCCATTAACGCATCCAGTCTACTTTAAAGTGTCCACAAAGTTTTCGAATCCTCTGGAGAGTCAGTGGATCTATTGAAAGATCCACTAGTGCATACAGAGCACTGCTGAGTTCATTAAGGAATACTGAATCTCAAGTTCCCTTAATCTTCTCTTGATATCATCAAAAGATTTTCTTTTCTGAATCACTACCGCTAAAAGACCTGGAAAAATATAATCCTGGAGCACTCATCGGGTCTCTTCCCTGTGTTCTGGAAGCTTCCCTAAGTTTTTGTTTGTCCCTGCAACAATGTAATCTCACAAGGACAGGGTGAGAGCGTTGGTCTGAGCCTGACCTGCGCACCGTAACCCGATGAACTGTCTCACTCTTCACCCATTCCTCTTCAGCTTCGAGTGAAGGAATCTCTGCAGCAAGTTCTCGCAAAAATAACTCACTGACTGATCACCTTATGTCCGGTCCAGCAGACCGATTATATGAACATTCTTCATCGTGCCCCTGTTCTCGATGTAGTCACCTTGTTCAGTTACAGTACGGACCTGTATTTCAAGGGTGAAGATCCGCTCCTTACAGGAATCGATCACAGTTTGGCTCTCAACCTCATCAGTTCTGTTTCCAAGCCTTTCAAGTTCCTGTTCATGTTTCTGGAGCATTGATGAGAGTGGTTCTATCTTCCTGTTGAATGTTTCTTCAATCATGGTTTCAATTATTTCCCGTAAATTGGTGAACACGTTGCCCAAGGCCTGGTGAGTAAATTGGTCCATTGAACGAGTAGAGGGGGTTACAGGTGCGGCCAAAGACATGCTGAAATCTTCTGACGGGTGCGCTGTGTGTTGCGACTTACTCGATCCTTTCCCATGTTTTGTCATTTCCACTTGACAAAATGGCATTAGTAAGGATTCTATAGCTCTTTTAGTGTTCAATTGTAAGTAAATGACTGTGGTGGGGTGGGGTAGAGCAGTATTGTGATGCAGAGATCAGCAGAGCTGACCTTTCAGATCGCTGCCATCTTGTTTCCCTGTTAAAACTTTATCGATGTTATCATTTCGTTTAATTCTTGGATATTTTGGAGCCGTGTCATTCAGTACCACTGTCTACAGTTTCCCCCACACTGCACATTGCTGCCCACTCCTGGATATTCCTTGACTCATCTGTGATTCGTGATCCTTGCCTCAAAAATATTCAATATCTCTGCCTCGAATGGTCTGCAGAGGAGAGTGTTCCAAAGACTCACTACACCCTGAGAAAACAAAACTAAACACACTCATCGGTGTGTGAGATTAATTTTATTTTTGCATTCTTATCTGAGAAAGGATATAGTAACACTGGAAGCAGTTCAGGGCTGCTTCACCTCATTTATTCCATGCATGAAGGGCTGATATTATGGGGACTTTAACAGGTTATCCTTGGAGTGAGAGCTGATCTTATTGAAATATACAAAGCCTTGAGGCGAGTGAACCAGGGGTATATACTGACTGGGAGTTTGTAGAGCCCAAACTTGGTGCTGTTGTCATTGAACCCCTACAGTGTGGAAGCAGGACATTCGACCCATCGAGTCCATACCAACCCACCGAACAGTATCCCATTCAGACCTGTCCCCCTACCCTATCAATGTAACCCTGCATTTCCCATGACTAACCCACTTCACCTTCACATCCCTGGTCACTCTGGGTATTTTAGCATGTCCAATCAAACTAAGATGCACATCTTTGAACTGTAGGAGGAAAGTGGAGAACTGGGAAGAAACCCACACAGACACGGGAAGAATGTTCAAACTCCACATAGAGTGTCGGACGAGGTTGGAATTGAGCACAGCTCCTTGCTGATATGAGGCAGCAGTACTAACCAAAAATCTAACATGCTGCTCCATTAGCCCTATTAGTTACCTGCGGCTGACAAAAGAAATCTGCCTGACTTGTTTCTATCACTGAACCTGACCCCGTCTGAGACCTTGACCATCGGTCATATCACCAACGCGGTTACATTTAAAATTTGTTGTGAGCAGTGGAGGAGTGGGACTAGAAAAGGAAACCGTGACACCCTCCAACCTCAGTCAGAAACGGAGTGAGGAAAAATTCACAAAGTAGGATTTCACTCAAGTGGGAATTCCCTTCCCCAGAAGTCTGGGATGGTTGAATCTTTATATTATATCAAGGCTGGCTTTGTCTGATTTTCCATAGACAGGTGAATCAGGGATAATAGTGCATGGAGAGAAAAGTGCAGCTGGGACCACAATGAGATGAGCCACGACCTTATTTACTGGTGGGGTAGTGTCAAAGGGCGGTTTAGCCCACTCTTGTCCCTCAGCCCTATGTTCTGATGTTCCATTCAGCCCTGCTACAAACATGCAGATCGAAGCCACGCCGATAGTTAGGCGTAGTTTCGGAAATGCACTTGGAAATTCCAGGCTTGGTCAGGAAGTGGCCCGCAGCCGCAATCCTTTTTTCCAGGTTTCCCCACTCTGTAACGTTTTCTCTAGAATTGCTTTGAATGCAGTTCCCATATCCCCCCAGGGTTAACTCAGACACATTTTCTCCTTTCCCGAATGCACCATTGTACAATACGACTTCCAGGAAAATAATCAATTACTTTCCAAAAGCATGACATAAAAAACTAAGAAGTAGGAACATGAGACGGCTATTCGGCCCCTCAAGACTGAACTCTCATTCAATAAGAACATGGCTGATCTACTTCCGGGCTCAACTCCACTTTCCTACCCAATTTCCTGCATCCCTCCACAACTCTCTGGGTTAGGGAATTCCAGACATTCACTACCTTCTGCGAGAATGCATCATTTTTCACCTCAGATTGAAATCGATGTTCCTTATTCGGTATCTACCAACTCGAGTTCGAGACTCAGGGGAAACCCCTTCTCAGCATCTACCTTGTCAAGCCCCCTCTGTATCTTGTACATTTCGGTAATATCACCCTCATTCATTTCAACCACAATGAATAATCTCCTCACCATTTTAAATGTATTCAATAATCAACCCTTCTATCCCAGGAAACCGCCTCATGAACCAACCTAGCTACGTTACGTTACATACTCAGGAACACTCCAATCCCTTTGTACTGCTCCTTTTTTGGGAGTCCTCTTTATTAAATAGAAGCCTGCATTTTGGTTCTCAAAGTGATCCACTAACTCCAATGTGTATTGCATTCAGCTCCCGCCGTCAGGCTAACAGTATAGATTGCACATAACTGAGGTCATCGGCCTGATATTTCTGGTAATCCAGTAGATACGTCTTTATCATAAAGATCCATTCATCCTGACTCTCCGATTTCTATGTGTTAAGCAAACATTATCCCATGCAAAATATCATTAATCATACTACAAGCCTCTGCCTTGTGTCAGAACGTTTATTTTGAGATACCTTGTGAAAACTTTCTGGAAAGCCTCATGTTGACAAGTTCCCTTTATCAAATCTGCTTGTCACTTTCTCAGGGATTCCTGATGAACGGCTCCTATCCGAAACATTGATTTTCCTGCTCCTTGGATGCTGCCTGACATGCTGTGCTTTTCCAGCATGACTCTAATCTTGACATTCTCAGGGATCTCCAAAAAATAATTTGTATGATTTTAAGAGCAAAAATAGTTTCCCCTTCACAAAACTATGCCAACTCTGCATTAAGCTTTTCTAAGTGCCCTGCAATTCCTTCCTTAATAAGAGGTTCTAGCAGATTCGCAGCAATAATGGTTAGGCTAAATTGTTCCTGCCTTCTGTCTCATTCCTTTCTTGAAACAGGCGCCACATTGGAGGTTCCCCAGTTTCACTGCAACACTCCTGTAATCCAGAGCTATGGAATATTTCACACAATGCCGCTAGTCACTCTGTGACCACTTCTTTTAAAATTAAATATGAATTCCTGCTGACCTGCCTACCCTTATTCTTATCTGCTAGGTAAATACCTTTTTCCTTTTGTAAGAGACAATTCAATAACTTCCCTCCTGTTACCATTTTGTTTATACCATTGAAATGCTTACACTACTTTCCTCATGAGGAGTGATTTAAATTACTAGTGTAAATTATCTGCCTGTTTCCTGTGGCCAGTTCTCCAGTCACACCCTTCTAATGGCCTCAATGTACTTTCCTCACTTCACTTCTGCTTCAGCTCACACACACATCTTCAAGCTTTTTTATGTTGACAGAAAAGCTCATGATGCTTGTTATTATATTTCTTACCAATTTATTACATGATACCTTTTCGTACATTTTCCACAATTTCTACATCCAGACAGTCATATCGTGCACAAACAGACCCTTTGGTCCTTACTTGTCCATGCTGACCAGGTTATCTAAATTAAACTAATCCCATCTGCTTGCACTTGGCCCATATGCCTCTAAACGTTTCCCATTCATATGTTGGTCAAAATGTCTTTGAAATATTGTAGCTGTACTTGCATCTCCCACTATTCCTCTGGCAGCTCATTCCATACATACATCACACTCTGTGTAAAAAATGTTGTCCCTTAGTCCGTTTCAAGTTTCCCCCTTTCATCTTAAAGCTATGCATCTGTGTTTGAACTCCCCAATCCTACAGAAAAGACCTTCACTATTCACGCTATCCATGCCTCCTATGATATTATAAACTTCTAGAATGCAAGCCCTCAACCTCGTACACTCCATCTGATACTAAATTCAAGATCAAACGTTTAACGATAAGCACTGCAAATTTGAAAGAATATTAAAAATGACAGGTGTAGAAAATTTCATGCTGTTAGTTTTGCTCTATGTTACAAAACTAAGGCAGCAAGAAACTCTTGCTAGTGCCAATAAGAGGTCAAGCACCTGCATTCCATAGTGTAAAGGCAGTGATGATGTATACTGTGGAAACGTATAGATTTAGATCTATATAATATCACATTGTCAATATTATCTCTCCTTTTCTCCCTATGGCTTTGTGTGGTTGTGTCTTCCTTATCTTACACTCACCTAGAGAGAACCCCTTTTCCCCATTCACACGTTAATTTAAACCCATTTTGCATCATCTTCTCGTTCACCACTGCGAATAGCCCGTTTATCTTTTGCCATGCCCTCTTTTCCAATTCACCCATCCCCCATCTCCGGCAATGAATTAAAAAGCCCAGTGTCCAACCCTTTTCAGTTCAGAACAAGTCACTTGTTACGCTAACTCTGTTTCTCTGTTTCTGCAGATTCTGCCAGACCTGCTGAGGCTCTTCAGAAACAAATAGGCACAGCACAAATTTTCATAAACAAATAACTGTGGATACTGAAAATAAATACAAAATAAATGCAAAAGTTGCTGAAGAAACTGCGGGCTTTGTAGAGGGCCACTGGACTCGAAAGATTAACTCTACATTCAATACAGAAGATGCCGCCAGAGCTGCTTTATTTCTTCAGAAATTTCAGTTTTTGAAAAAGTTCCAATGACGTGTTTGAAAGGTGCTCAAACGCCCTGTCCAACATGGAGCGCCCTACACTGGGAACTGAAGTGCACACATTCATTCGCTCAGAAACTGCATAAGGCTGGCATCACTGACACCACAGAGCTCTTAATCATGGTCAGGTGAGAAACTAGAGGGAAACACATTTCATTCAAACGCAGATGGTACGACGAGCAAGGAAAAGATTCAGATGATTATGTTAAAGGGTTTGAGTAATGGAACAAATTGGAAGCATGACACCAAGGAGAACCTCACAGCAGAATGAGAATATAAAAATGGAAATATTACCGCATCAGAAACCAGGTGCGGTCACTGAGTACATGGCTGATCGGTGAATGGGTCGCGATGTGAACTGGGGAACAGTCAGTAGAATTGAATTGCAGATATTGCAGCTTAAGCTGGCTTTCATGTGATGCTGTAGACAACAGCAGCAACAGAAACAGGATTGTATTCAAACATAATCTGTATCATTTTCCCCAGGATATTGCATCAGTCTACCATTACCATCAAGCCGAGCAATGGTTCAGTGACGAGAGTGGATGAATATGCCAAGGTCAGAACCATGTGTACCTAAAGCTGATGACAAACCATTACAGCTACAGCGCTTGAGTGGTTCCATTCCAAACAGCAGAACTAACATCTGATAGAGAGGACAAAATGATCCCAAGACCAACAGACCAGATCTAAGCTCTGCAGTACTACCACATCCAGACATAAATGTCCAATTTTACAACTTACTGGAGAAGAGGACACCGGAAATATCCCCATCCTAAATAATGGAACAGCCCTGTACATCAGTGAAAATGACAAGGATGCAGTATCTGCATCATCCTCAGCCAAAAGTGTTGAGTGGATGATCCACCTCATCCTCGCCATGATATCCACAGAATCACAGATGGCAGTGTTCAACCAATTCGATTCGCTGCATGTGATATGAAGAAACCGCTGAACACAGTAGATACGACAAAGACAATGGGCCCTGACATCATTCCTGCAATAGGACTGAAGACTTATGCTGCACAACAAGCCGTGTCCCTGGGGAAGCGGTTTCATTCCAGCTCCAACTCTGACAACTCCCTGGCAATGTGGAAAATTACTCAACTATGTCCGGTCCCCTAATAGGTGAATAATTCCATTCTGACCATTTAACACCCCTCAGTCCCTTCACGATAATCAAATTGGTGGGAGTTCTTTTTGACAGAGCTGTCAAGCAGCACAGAAACAACCCGCTCAGTGTGGTTTCCGGTAGGTTCCTATGTGGAGATGGTGCTGTTGTGGAAATGTCACTGGATTACTAACCCAATACAGGAGAATGCTCTGGCAGCTGGTGGAAGTTAAAAACAATTAACAAAATATCAAGATCTAGAATCTGGTGATGGTAACAGTGACCTTGCTTCCAATGTTGATTGTAAACTTTGATCTCCTTCCCCAACGTATTTTCAGGAAGTGCATCTCCCGTACTTTCCTTGTATGGCCTAAAAGTGACCCCAGACATACAGACATGTGATAAACTCTTCAATGGACCCTGAAACGGCCAAGCAAGACACTCAATTGTATCACCACCTGATGCTAACCACCCCAACACACACAAACGAAGCTGCATCAGGACACTATTCAGAAGGGCCACAACACACTGCAGTAACCAGAACTGCAAAAAAGAAGAAGAGGAACACCTATACAAGGTATTCCCCAAAAACGGATACCTGCGCAACTTCATCAACAGATGCCTAAGAGAAAGACCACAGAAAGAGGACATACCACAACCAAAAAGTACTTGCCACACTACCATACATCAGGAGCATCTCGGAACTGATAGCCAGACTACTGCGACCCCTAGGACTCATAACGGCACACAAACGAACAGCCACGCTCAGACAACAACTCACCAGAATGAAGGACCTGATACCCAACATGAGCAAAACGAATGTAGTGTACAAAATACCATGCAAGGACTGCACAAAAACACTATATAGGACAAACAGGAAGACAGCTAACAATCCGCATACATGAACATCAACTAGCCACGAAACGACACGACCAGCTATCCTTAGTAGCCACACACGCAGACAACAAGCAACATGAATTCGACTGGGACAACACTACTATCAGAGGGCAAGCCAGACAGAGGACAGCCAGGGAATTCCTAGAGGCATGGCATTCATCCACAAACTCCATCAACAAACACATCGACCTGGACGCAATATACCAACCACTACAGCGGACAGCTGAAACTGACAACCGGAAGCGGCAGGGACAGACCACTATAAACACCGGAGGAAACATCAAAGAAGCGCTTCGCAGGAGGCTCCCAAGCACTGATGATGTCGCCTAGCCAGGGGACGAAACGTTTACAACAAAAACTTCCAGCTCGGCGAACCATAACATTGTGAAATATAAAATAAGAACTGCTGTAGTCCCTTCAGTCCATCAATCTATCTTCTCGATTCAATATACAGGCAGTTCTCTGATAACGCATGTTTATTAAACTTATTTGACTGCAATGCGAATCGTGAATTGCGCACCTTTTTTTCTATAAAGTGAACTCCCGCTCACTGTGACGCGATTCCTTGCCAGGCACCAGCTGAACAACAAAACCCAGCTTCAGGATCCGCTGTCTGCAAAATGCATCACCTGAGTGTTTAGCTAAAACAGGAATGCATTCCGCTCTGCAAGGCTTGTAACCTGGGCCTGAAATGGGAAGTGTTCTCTCCAATTAGAAGGAACTTTATTTCAAACCGGGGGGGGGGGGGGGGGGGGGGGGGGTGGAGTCTTGAGGAGAAATGGAATTCCGTGTTGGCGTCACATGGCCAATAAGCTCCGCGTGCCTTCTGGTGAGGAGCTTGGTGAAAAGTACAGGGATGTAGCCAGTGCCTGTAATTTGCAAGTGTTGCATTTACAGCACTATTTCCTTACAATATATGATTTAAAGGTCTAATTAGACTGTCCTTGTGTGCGTGTTAGACGAACTTCAATTTTTGGTTTTTACTGATATTGTGCAGTTCGCCCATTATTCTCTTTTTCCCATAGACCACATTATTAATATTGCATGATTTTTCTGCAACACAGTGTTGCACAGAAACACAGTTACAGTGATATTGGAGAACAACCTGTAATGATATCTGATCCTCTATCTTCATACCATACCCTGCTCTCTCCCTATCCCTTTAGTTTCCAGAAATCCTTATTTATATTCAGTGCCTTGGTTTCCACAGCCTGATCTGGGAGATAAGTCCCCAGGTTCACCAGTCTCTAAGTGCAGACATTTATTCTCATCTCCATGCAGAGTGGCCTGTCTGTACCTAATACTGTGGTCCCTTGTTTTGATATCGCAGCCAGGGGACTTGTCACCCCTACCTCCAATCTGCCTCGCCCTGACAGAGTTTTATATATTTCACTGATATCGCCACTCATTTGCCTGAAGCCCATGGAATACAGGTCCAGCCACCTCAGATTCTGCTCCCACAACAAGCCTATAATCCCAGCGATCAGTCTGGTCATCTTCGCTGCACTCCCTCAATGTCAGGTTTGTCCTTTATTAGGTAATGAGACCAAAACTGCACACAATCCTGCACAGTGTTCGAGATGAGGTCTCACCAGCGCCCTGTACAGCTGCAGTGAAACACCTTTACTCCTGTTTTCAAATCCCCCTGAAATGAAGGTGAATACACGATTTATCTGCCTATCTGCTTTCTGCGCCTGCAATATTGCTTTCAGTGACCGGTGCACAGGGAGATCCAGATCCTTTTCAATGTTACAGGTCCCCACTTGTTGGGTCTGTGTACACTGGTCAGCGTGCCGATGTCATTCCCAGTAATGACTTCTGGATTCAGATCTCATTGCCCTACACTGACCTCGGAGGGCTGCACAGAAGGAAAGAAAAATGCAGCTTAAGTTCCTGTATGGATCAATATTCTTCAACCAATCCCTTTTCAAATGATAGGCTCCCGTTATGTTTTTCCCATCAAAGGTCACAATATCACATATCCCATGCCTCTTCTCCCCATTGCTCTCCATCTGCCACGTATTTGCCCAGACACTCCACTTGTCTCAATCACCTTGGAGCATTTTGACATCCAGCTCACCCACTCACAATCCGATATTGTTTAGTGCCATCATCAAACTTGGAAATATTGTACTTGATCCACTCAATTAAATATATGATGTGGATCAGGAATAGCTGGAGCCCAAACCCCGACCCTTGCTATATCCTCCAAGCCTTCAATTAAAAATAACACTTTGTTCTATTCCGACTCACTGCTTCCTGCCAGCTCTCCCATTCTAAAACCATATTAGTCCCAGTCCCATAGGATTTGAATTTGCATAATAGGCTTTGGGCTTAATCAAAAATCTTTCTGAAAATGCAATCATATTTCATTGATTGCTTCTCCATAATTATGCTAAACGTCACTTTCTCAAATACAATTCCCATTTGAAAAACCTCTGTTGACTTTGTTGTGCTCATTACTTTCAGTTCCAATACTTCCTCTAAAACAGTTCAGTTGCTAATTTCATTCTTTTCCCTTTTTCTCTACAGACTAATATTCACTAGTATTGTTGGGAAGTTTTCTTTTTTGTTTCGTTTTCTTCTGTGAAGACATAACTGAAGTATTTGGTGCACAGTTCTGCCTTTTCCCTGTCCTCAATTCTCTGGTATTAGACTGTACGAAAGCTGCACCTTTTTTCCTTTAATTTGGCATTGACATATTTTCAGAAGATATTACAAGTTCAATCTTAAAACCCTTGTAAATATACTCTTCAGAAACCAATCAATTCCTATCTTATGCTACTCAATGATTGACCTTCCACAGCCATACAAACACAGACACACAGACTTTGTACCATCAACAATACAGCACGGTCTACATCAACCCCACTTTCCGACACAAGATCGTAGCCGTGAATCTTATGGCATTTCAAGTACACAGCCGTGTATTTTCTAATAGCTGTGAAGATACCATGACAATTCCTCTCTCAGGAAGTGCATTCCTGATCCCAGCACACTCTGGGTGAAAAAGAATCCTCAATTCCTCTCCAAATCTAAAACCCTTCACTTTAAAGTGTGCTCCATTTTTCTTGGCCCTTTGACTAAAAGGTACAGCTGCTATCTATCCACCCTGTCCATGCCCCTCGTAATCACATACTTCTGATTACCGTTCCACTCAGCCTTCTCTCCTCCAAACTAAACAACCCGAGCTTATCCAGCCTCTCTCCATACCTGATATGCTCCATCCCAGCGAACATCCCGGTTAATCTCCTCTGAGCCCCCTCCACTACAATCACATCCTTCCGGTAATGTGGCTCCCAGAACTACAATCAGTATTCTATCTTGGCAAAACCAAACTACAGCATAGCTCTTATAATCTATGCCTTGATGAATTAAGGTTATGTCTACGGTCCCCTATGCTTTCTCAAATTGTGCATTGACCAGTTTAGTTACATTCAGGGATTTGTGGAGAAGCACCCTCTGAGCTTCCTCGTATGCTGTCATTTATTGAGTACTCCCCTGTCCAGTTCCTTCTTCCAAAGTGAATCATTTCATATTTATTAGAGTTACATTCCATCTGCCTTTGATCCACCCATCTGACCATTCCATTTGTATCTTCCTATAACATAAGACCTTCCTCCTCACTGCCAACCACCTGGCCAATCTTTGTATCAAGCGCAAACTTAGTTGTCACACTCCCGCCACCCCCATCTGTATTCACAGCTGCATCACTTATGAATACCACAAATAATAATGGTGACACAACACCAGGTTACAGTCCAACAGGTTTATTCGGAGGCACTAGTTTCGAAGCGCTGCTTCTTCATCAGGTGATTATGCGCTTTGAAAGCTTGTGCCTATGAATAAACTTGCTGGACTATAACCTGGTGTTATGTGATTTTTAGGTTTGTCCACCCCAGTCTAACACCAGCACCTCCAAATCACAAATAATAACAGACACTGCACTGACCGCTGTGATACACCATTGGGCACCAGTCTCAGTCACAATAACAGCCTTCAACAACTACACTCTGTCTCCTAACAGTAAGGTGATTTGGATGCAACTTGACAAGTCACGAATGACTCCTACCTGTTCCCTTGTTATTCTTTTCTGATTGACACACTTGCAGAATATCTGGGGATTCTCCCTAATCTTGCCCTACCAGCAGGTTTCTATGTCCCTGTTTTAGGAGTTCGCACCGAGTGAAGAATCTCCTCATTATTGCGGTCTTAAATGGTCTGTTCCTTAAACTGCAATTATTTGACTTGAATGTGGATTAGACAGCCAGGGAAACGTTCGTTTTATTTCCAATTTGGCACATGTTTTGTGAATTTTCCAAGTTTCATTGTGACCCTCCACTCATTCTTTGATACTCTAGAGAACACAGGCCGAGTTTGCTCATCAGGCAACCTCACCATGTGAGGGATTAATCTGGACAATGTCCATTGCACTTTTTCGTGGTCAGTATATTCTTTCTCAGATTGGGTCACCAACACTTTATACAATGGATGTAGGTTTGCTCGCTACACTGAAAGGTTCATATCCAGACGCTTCGTTATCTTACTAGGTAACGTCTTCAGTGGAGCTCATGCGAAACAATTCTGATAATTACTGCTGTCTATTTATATGTTTGGGTTTCTTTGGGTTGGTGATGACGTTTCCTGTGGTAATGCGACTTAATGTGGTGAAGTCACTTCCTGTTCGTTTTCTCAGAGGGTGGTTGATGGGGACTAAAAACTAATAGGAGAAAGTGAGAACTGCAGATACTGGAGATCAGAGCTGAAAATATCTTGCTGGAAAAGCGCAGCAGGTCAGGCAACATCCAAGGAGCAGGAGAATCGATGTTTCAGGCTTGAGCCCTTCCTCAAGAATGAGGAAAGTGTGCCCAGCAGGCTAAGATTAAAAAGTAGGAAGAAGGAACTTCGGGGAGGGGCTTTGGGAATGCGATAGGTGGAAGGAGATTAAGATGGAAGGTGATGGCCCAGATGGCCTCCTTCTTCAAAGACCGCAATTTGTCCACAGACGTGATCGACGATGCTCTCCACCGCATCTCCTCCACTTCCCGCTCCTCCGCCCTTGAGCCCCGCCCCTCAAATCGCCACCAGGACAGAACCCTTGTGGTCCTCACCTACCACCCCACCAACCTCCGTATACATCGTATCATCCATCCTCATTTCCGCCACTTCCAAACGGACCCCACCACCAGAGATATATTTCCCTCCCCTCCCCTATCAGTGTTCCGAAAAGACCACTCCCTCCGTGACTCCTTCGTCAGGTCCACACCCCCCACCAACCCAACCTCCACTCCCGGCACCTTCCCCTGCAACCGCAAGAAATGCAAAACTTACGCCCACACCTCCCCCCTTACTTCCCTCCGAGGCCCCAAGGGATCCTTCCATATCCGCCACAAATTCACCTCCACCTCCACACACATCATTTACTGCATCCGCTGCACCCGATGTGGCCTCCTCTATATTGAGGAGACAGGCTGCCTAC
Organism: Chiloscyllium plagiosum; assembly: GCF_037043375.1. Lineage (NCBI taxonomy): Eukaryota > Metazoa > Chordata > Chondrichthyes > Orectolobiformes > Hemiscylliidae > Chiloscyllium > Chiloscyllium plagiosum. The sequence continues at coordinate 35,420,725 of NW_028270171.1, forward strand.
TTGCGGAACGTTTCAGCGAACACCTCTGGGACATCCGGACCAACCAACCCAACCACCCCGTGGCTCAACACTTCAACTCCCCCTCCCACACCACCAAGGACATACTATGTCCTTGGACTTTTCCATCGCCAGACCATTGCAGCACAACGGCTGGAGGAAGAGCGCCTCATCATCCGCCTAGGAACCCTCCAACCGCATGGGATGAACTCGGATTTCTCCAGTTTCCTCATTTCCCCTCCCCCACCTTGTCTCAGTCCCAACCCTCGAACTCAGCACCACCTTCCTAACCTGCAATCTTCTTCTTGACCTCCCCGCCCCCACCCCCACTCCAGCCTATCACCCTCACCTTAACATCCTTCCAACTGTCGCATTTCCAATGCCCCTCCCCGAAGTCCCTCCTCCCTACCTTTTATCTTCGCCTATTTGGCACACTTTCCTCCTTCCTGAGGAAGGGCTCATGCCCGAACCGTCGATTCTCCTGCTCCTTGGATGCTGCCTGACCTGCTGTGCTTTTCCAGCAACACATTTTCAGCTCTAAAATCTAATAGCACATCGAGGAAGACATCTGTCAGAAATACCTACGGATCCTCTCCATTGTTGCTGTTAATTCCTAAATATCCAATATCACACTCTTTATATTAGATTCCAACAGTTTCCCTGCAGATGTCAAGTTAATTGTTCGGCAGTTCTCCAAACTATGCCTTCTTCCCTTTATAAATGCTTGGATTCCTTCCATTAATCTATAGTGCTTGGACCACGTTTGTTAACTTCTATTTATCCACAATGGCTTCCAGCCTCTACAGAATGCACAGGAAAATAAAACACAGTCATCGACAATGCAATTAATATTTCTATTGCCAATTTATGCCTGACATTTTAATATGAAGTACATCAGGTTTGTCAGACTTAGCAATGTTCAATCCAATTACATTCTCAAATACTACCTCGTTACTGATATAAATTGACTTTATGTCTTCAGTTGCACAAGCCCTACATGATCACTAGGTATTACTGGGTGATTTTGTGATTTCCTCCATGAAGATAGATGCAAAGTAACTGGTTTATTTTCTTGGCCATTTTCCTTTTCTTCACAAAAACGCTCCTCTCCCGATTGCAAATTTCCATATTTGACCTTGCTTTTATTTTGTTTCCTTTGAAATACAGATTGTAGATATATGCAGTGTTTTTGTTCCTGTTTGTAAGCATTCATGTCACTTTTTGATTTCCTTGTCAGTTTCATGGCCCTCGTTTCTGGATCGTGAATTTCTGAGAATTCTCAAACTTCCACAATGACTGAAATTCTTCTGGAGCCACATCCTATGATTAATACATTTTCGAATTTATTACGTTAAACATCATTGTGTCACTTTCCCTCTCTTTGGTGTTTGTACCTGAAATAAATTGACGTATTTTTCAGACTTTGTATTTTTATAAATCTCCCTGGTCCTGACCAGATAAATTCAGGAACACGGCAGGAGGAAGAGAAGGAATTGTGGGAGCCGTGGCTGATATTTTTGCATCAGCGCTGGCCAACCGCTGAGGTCCCGGAGGACTGGAAGGTATTGAATGCTGTGCCCTTCTCAAGAAGGGCTACAAAGAAAAACCTGGCAACTATAGACCAGTAAACCTAAAATCTATAGGAGGTAACTTACTGGAAAAGGTTCTGAGAGATAAGAAATACATGCATTTAGAAAGACAGGTTGTGATTAGGAGCAAGATTAGAGTGATGCTAGAAAAGCACAGCAGGTCAAGCAGCATTCGAGAAACAAGAAAATCCACGTTTCAGGCAAAAGCCCATCAAACTCAGCACGGCTTTGTGCATGGGAGATCATGGCTCACAAATTTGTTCGAATTCTTGACGATGTGACCAGCAACGTTGAGGAGGGCAGGATGGTATACGTAGTTTATATGGATTCCAGTAAGGCCTTCAATAAGGTTCCACATGGTAGGCTGCTCTGGAAGGTTAGCTTGCATGAAATTGAGGGGGAGCTGCAAAATTAGATACAAATTTGTCTTGATGGTAGGAAACAGAGGGTAGTAGTGGAAGGATGCTTGTCAGATTTGAGGCCAGTGACAAGTGGAATGCCTCACGGGGTGATGCCGGGACCACTACACATTACATATATCTATGATTTAGATGGGAATGTTTAGGCGTGATTTGTAAGTTTGAAAATGACACGAAAATAAGCAGCATCATGGAGAGTGAGGAAGCTTATCATCAATTTCAGAAAATGTAGCAGTATCTTGATCAGCTGGAGAAGTGGCTGAGAAATGGAATATAGATTTTAATATAGATCAGTGTACGTTCTTGCATTTTAGAAAGTCAAATCAAGGTTGGAGTTTCATGGTGAATGGTTGGGTCCTATGGAGTGTAGTGGAACAGAGGGACCTTGGAATTCAGGTGCATGGTTCTCAGAAACTTGATTCAGAGTAGACAGGGCAGTGAAGAAAGCTTTTGGCACACTGGTCTTCATCAGTGTATATCACGGAATATCGAAATTAGGGAGTTGCTTTGCAGTTATACAGGATGCTGTTGAGGCCATACTGGTAGCGTTCAGTTTTGTTCACTTTGCTATAGGAAGGGTGTTATTAAACTGGAAAGAATGCAGAATAAATTTACAAGGACTCAATGGTCTGAGTTATTGAGAAGATTGGACAAGCTAGGATTTTTTTACTTAAGATGTATGAGGCTGAGGGGGAATCTGACAGAAGTGTATAAGATCATGGGAGGGATGGACACAGTGAATGCACTTAGTATTTTTCCCCCAAGGGTTGGGCAATCACCGACTAGAGGGACCCAGTTTAATGTCAGAGGGGAAAGAATAAAAGGGAAGCTGAGGAGCACCTGCTTTACACACAGGGGTGATACGCATATGGAATGATGTACCAGCCGGTGAGGTTGAAGCGGGAACATTAGCAACATTTAAAAGGCATTTGGACAAATACACAAGCCGGAAAGGATGAGAAAGATACAGAGCAATAACATGGAAATGGGTTTAGCGTGGTTGGACATTTTGGTCGGAATGGGCCAGTTTGGGCCGAAGGGCCTATCTCTGTGCTGTCGGACTCTATGACTCTAACAACCATTGCTTGCGTCCCACTGAATGTTGTATTGTACTTTCCCAATTCACTGGAGCGAACTTGACCCTCCAGGCTACCATGATGATTGACCAGAATTTTCAAGCATTCTATATTGTATGCACACAACGTGTAAAATGCACCTTATTAATGTCACTATTCCTTAAAATCTGTTTCCGAGCAAGGTTATTAATTCGTCCTTCTGACCACACAATGCCAAATCCAAAATAACCTGCTCTATAGTTTGCTTCAAAATATACTCTTCAACACACCTCATATACACTTGCAGAATTTATTTTTCATAGCGTGAGCAGTCAGTTAGTTAATGCAGTTTAGATTCAACTTGAGACTTGCATATCTACTTTCCAGAGCATATCATGCTCAGATTTTCTGCAACCATTTTGTTTTCGATATATAACACACCAATATTTGCTTCTTCTTGCTATTTGTAAGCTCTACCTAAACTGATTCTGTGGAAGCTGAGGGACAGCTCTGTGTCTATTAGTGATAGACTTGTACAAGACATTCGGGCAGGTTCACCTCCACACTGAGATGATCTGAAGAAATCCCCATCAATACAGGACAAGCATCAAAACCCTCTCCGTTCTGTTAGGATGAAGGTCACCGTATTCCCTCTGCTCCCTCAAACTCAATGTAGCTCTATTATAGCACCGACCCCCAGTCAATCCTCAGGCTCTATCTCCAAATAAGGCTCAGACACTTCCACTCTCATTATTTAATTCAGCAACTTCCTTCCCACACTTTCTCTGTCACCTACACAATACACCTCACACTAATAATACTATATGGATTAAAAAATTGCCGACTGACTCATTCCTGACACCTCACAATTCCCCGCAGCCCCACCTACACCAGCACTAACAGCAGGGCCACCCACTCCTGCCCTCACTCCCTCCCTCGTTTTCTCCCATTCCAAGAGAAACAGCCTGGAATAGGACAGAAATGGCCAAGCCGGGTGGTGGAGTCCCCAATATCCATTCCCTCACCCGCCTACCCCCGCCATGTGGGGAGGACCCTAGTACAAGATGCAGTGGACTGGGATGCCTCACGTGGAGTTTCTGAATATCCATGTCCCACTGACCGTTTAAGGAGCAGTGCTCAGTGAAAGGCTATTCTCACTTTAAACACGCTGGCATTTTACACTTATGTGAGGAATAAGAGAATGGTCAAAGAAAGAGTCCTTTCACTCCTGCCCCTCAAAAAAATTCAGATGACTAACTGTACAGAGATGCAGACACAGAAATACATAGAATTATTGGTAATCACCCCAACATACGAACAAACACAATACATACATGGGGATAGGCAGAAAGACACGTAGAAACACACACAGACATATAGAGTCACACACAAATAGACACAAACACAGATGCAACACACAGGCTGATACACAGAAAGACAGGCGTAGACGCAAAAATAGACAGATGACAAGCAGATGGACACACACAGACATACACACGCACACGCCCATGCACACACACAAACACGAGTGTCATTAATGCACAAATAGATAAGTTTTTGATTTATAAGGCGATCAAGGATTATTGGGGGAAGGCAGGAGAATGACGTTGAGGGACATATAAGAAATGATTGAATGGCATATCAGGCTCAATGTGCCGAATGGCCTTATTCTGCTACGTTTTTCATACTCATGTGGTGTATTCTCTTCCTGAGATAGCAGCAGAGGCTGGGTTTGATATATATTCGATTGGAAAGGCTCAGTAGCAATGTGGGACAGGTTTACATAGCTATGGAAAAGGACAGGATTAGGCAAAACGAGAGGAATTTAATTGGGGAAGAGGAAACTATGATGCGATTAGACATGAGTTAGGAAGCATGGATTGGTAGCAATTGTTCCATGGTAAATACATTATAGACATGTGGAGACTGTTTAAGGAACAGTTGTTGCAAATGATGAATAAATATGTCCCTCTGAAACAGGCAAGAAGTGGTAATATAAAGGAATCTTGGATGACAAGAGCGGTGGAGCTTCTCAAATAAAGGAAAAAGGTAGCTTACCTAAGGTGGAGGAAGCTAGGGTCACACTCAGCTCTAGAGGATTACAGGCAGGCGAGGAAGGAGCTCAAAAATGGTCTAAGGAGAGCCACGAGGGGGGCACGAGAAAGGCTTGGTAGAACGGATTAGGGAGAACACAAAGGCATTTTACATATACGTGAGGAATAAGAGAATCGTCAAAGAAAGAGTACGGCCGATCAGGGATAGCATAGGGAATTTGTATATGGAGTCTGAAGAGGTAGGGGAAGCCCTAAATGAGTTTTTTGCTTCTGTGTTTACGAAAGAAACGAACTTTACAGAGAATGAAACCTTTGAAGAGCGGATGTGCATGCTGGAATGGGTAGAGATAGAGGAAGCTGATGTGCTGAAAATTTTGTCAAACATTAAGATTGACAAGTCGTCAGGCCCGGACCAGATTTGTCCTCGGCTGCTTGGGGAAACGAGAAATGCAATTGCTTCGCCACTTGCGAAGATCTTTGCATCCTCGCTCTCCACTGCAGTCGCACCTGAGGACTGGAGAGTGGCAAATGTAATTCCTCTATTCAAGAAAGGAAATAGGGAAATCCCCGGCAATTACAGACCAGTAAGTCTCACGTCTGTCGTCTGCAAGGTGTTAGAAAGAATTCTGAGGGTTAGGATTTATGACCACCTGGAAGAGCATGGCTTGATTAAATGCAGTCAACACGGCGTTGTGAGGGGAAGGTCATGCCTCACAAACCTTATCGAGTTCTTTAAGGATGTGATTAGAAAAGTTGATGAGGATCGATCTGTGGATGTGGTGTATATGGACTTCACCAAGGCATTTGATAAGGTTCCCCAGGGTAGTCTCATTCAGTAGGTCAGGAGGAATGGGACACAGGGCAACTTAGCTGTCTGGATACAGAATTGGCTGGCCAACAGAAGACAGCGAGTGGTAGTAGAAGGAAAATATTCTGCCTGGAAGTCTGTGGTGAGTGGTGTTCCACAGGGCACTGTCCTTGCCTCTACTCTTTGTAATTTTTATTACTGACTTGGATGAGGGGATTGAAGGATGTGTCAGCAGGTTTGCAGACGACACAAAGGTTGGAGATGTCGTTGACAGTATAGAGGGGTGTTGTTGGCTGCAACGAGTCATTGACAGGATGCAGAGATGGGTTGAGAGGTGGCACATGGAGTTCAACCTGGATAAATGCGAGGTGATGCATTTTGGAACGTCAAATTTGAAAGCTGTGTACAGGATTAAGGATAGGACTCTTGGCAGTGTGGAGGAACAGAGGGATCTTGGTGTGCAGGTACATAGATCTCTTAAAATGGCCACCAAGTGGACAGGGTTGTTAAGAAAGCATATGGTGTTTTGACTTTCATTAACAGGGTGATTGAGTTTATGAGTCGTGAGTTCTTGTTGCAGCTCTATAAAACCTTGGTTAGATCGCACTTGGGATACTGCGTCCAGTTCTGGTCGCCCTATTATAGGAAGGATTTGGATGCTTTGGAGAGGGTTCAGAGGAGGTTTACCAGGATGCTGCCTGGACTGGAGGGCTTATGTTATGAGGAGAGACTGAACCTTTTTCATTGCAGAGAAGTAGGAAGAGAGGGTCCAAATTGAGGCATTCAAGATAATGAGAGACATAGATAGAGCCGATAGCCAGAGACTATTTCCCAGGGCAGGAATGACTAACACGAGGGGTCATAGTTTTAAGCTGGTTGGAGGAAAGTATGGAGGAGATATCAGAGGTGGTTTCCTTACACAGAGATTTGTGAGATCACGGAATGCGTTGCCAGCAGCAGTTGTGGAAGGAATGTCATTGGGGACATTTAAGAGTCTGCTGGACATGCATATGGTCACAGAAATTTGAGGGTGCATACATGAGGATCAGTTTTCGGCACAAAATCATGGGCTGAAGGGCCTGGTCTGTGCTGTACTGTTCTATGTTCTATGTTTGGAGTCCGGAATGGTTTGTATTTATTCCTAATTATTATTTCCTTATTTCTGAAAAGATGTGGTGATTTGATGTTCAATTCTAAAATAACAGGTCCCACAAAGAAATAAGGACTTCCCTTTTAGTTTAGTGTTGTGCTACCTGTGGTGTCCTCATCCTCACGGAGCAGTGAAAACTCATTTATGGAGTCATAGAGTCTTCAAGATGTACAGCATGGAAGCAGACCCTTCTGTCCAACCTGTCCATACCAATCGGCTATCCCAATCCAATCTAGTCCCATGTGTCAGCACCCAGTCCATATTCTTCCAAACCCTTCCGATTCATATATCTATCTAAATGCCTCTTAAATGTTGCAATAGTACCAGCCTCCATCACATCCTCTGGCAGCTCATTCCATATACGTACCACCCTCTACGTGAAAACGTTGCCCCTTAGGTCTCTTTTCCATCTTGCCCCTCTCACCCTAAACCTATGCCCGCTTGTTCTGGACTCGCCGACCCCAGGAAAAAGACTTTGCCTATTTACCCTATCCATGCCCCTATTAATTTTGTAAACCTCTATAAGGTCACCCCTCAGCCTCCGACGCTCCTGGGAAAACACCCCAGCCTGTTCAGCCTCTCCCTTATAGCACAAATCCTCCAACCTTGGCAACATCTTTGTAAATCTTGTCTGAACCGTTTAAAGCTTCACAATATCTTTCTAAAAGGTAGTAGACTAGAATTGTGCGCAATATTCCAACAGTTGCCTTACCAATGTCCTGTACAGCCGCAGCATGACCTCCCTATTCCTGCATTCAATACCCTGACCAATAAAGGAAAGCACAACAAACACCTTCTTCACTATCCTAACTACCTGCGACTCCCCTTTCAAAGAGTTATGAACCTGCACTCCAAGGTCTCTTTGTTCAGCAACACTCTCTTGGACCCTTCCATTCAGTACATAAGTCTGAACTTGACTAATCTTTGCTGGACAGGAGAGTCAATGTTTATTGGGAAGAGACAGGAGACGGATGGGCAGACAAACTCGAATCAGCCATGAGCATTCTGAATGGTGCAGTCCAATGGCCAAGTGGATGTCGGGGGAATACTTGCATCAGTGCAGTCACCACTACCAGAAGGAAGACTTCAGTAAGACAGCTTCCAAGCTCAAGCAGTAACCTGCACGAGTGCTAAAGGACCTAACACTATATCACTGTAGGGGCTCCGTCCTTCCCTCACCAACACTAAATGTGAAGCGGGCCATAGGCATACTGTCAATAGAAGATTAGGTAGTCGTGCTTTGATTTGAGCGGTTTCGGTGAGCAGCAGCTCAGCAAAAGGTGCAGATAAGCTCAAGTAAACGCCTTTTAACTCGAGTCTTACAGCAGTCGAGGTGGCATTTATGTCAGTCGCATGTTCCTCCTGCAGGATGTGAGAGTTCAGGGAGATTTCAATTTTTTGATGAGTACATATGTCTGGGAAGTGCACCCAGCTGCAGCTCCTGGGAGACCGCATTTGGGAGCTGGAGCTGGGTGCACTCCGGATCATCCGAGATACTGAGAACTTCATAGAAAACGCTGGAGATGTTACAGAGAGAGGAAAGCAAGTCTGGAGATGTTACAGAGAGGGGAATGCAAGTCTGGAGATCTTACAGAGATGGAATAGCAGGTGTGGAGATGTTACAGGTACAGGAAAGCAAGGCTGGAGATGTTACACGGATAGGAAAGCAAGACTGGAGAGGTTTTGCACAGAGAGATATGCAAGTCTGGAGATGTTACAGAGATAGGAAAGCAAGGCTAGAGATGTCACAGAGAGAGGAAAGCAAGGCTGGAGATGTTACAGAGATAGGAAAGCAAGTCTAGAGATGTTACGGAGATAGGAAGGCAAGGCTGAAGATGTTACCGAGACAGGAAAGCAAGTCTGGAGATGTTACGGAGACAAGAAAGCAAGTCTGGAGATGTTACGGAGAGATATGAAAGCACGTCTGGAGAGGCTACACAGATAGGAATGCAAGGCTAGAGATGTCATAGAGATAGGAATACAAGGCTGTATATGTTACAGAGATAGGAAGACAAGTCTGGAGATGTTACAGAAATCGGAAAGCAAGTCAGGAAATGTTACAGATATTGGAAAGCAAGGCTGGAGATATCACAGAGAGAGGAAAGCAAGGCTGGAGATGTTACAGGGTTAAGAAAGCAAAGCTGGAGATGTTATGGAGATTGAAAAGCAAGGCTGAAGATGTTACAGAGATAGAAAAACAAGTCTGGAGATGATATGGAGAGACCGCAAAGTAAGGCTGGAGATGTTTCAGAGAGGGGAATGCAAGTCTGGAGATGTTATGGAGATTGAAAAGCAAGGCTGAAGATGTTACAGAGATAGAAAAACAAGTCTGGAGATGATACGGAGAGACCGCAAAGTAAGGATGGAGATGTTTCAGAGAGGGGAATGCAAGTCTGGAGATGTTACGGAGTTGGAATTGAAAGGCTGAAGGTGTTACAGAGATAGGAAAGCTAGTCTGGAGGTGTTACAGAGATAGGAAAGCAATGCCGGAGATGTTACAGAGTTAGGAAAGCAAGGCTTAAAATGTTACAGAGATAGGAAAGCAAGTCTGGAGATGTTACGGAGAGAGAGCACAGCAAGGCTGGAAATGTTACAGAGAGTGGAAAGCAAGGCAGGAGATATTACAGAAATTGGAAGGAAAGGCTGGTGATGTCACAGAGAGTGGAAAGAAAGACTGGAGATGTTACAGAGATAGGAAAACAAGTCTGGAGGTGTTACAGAGATAGAAAAGCAAGGCTGGAGGTATTACAGAGATAGGAAAACAAGTCTGGAGATGTTAAGGAGAGAGAGGCAACCAAGGCTGGTCATGTTACAGAGAGGGGAATGCAAGTCTGGAGATGTCACAGAGATAGGAAACCAGGACCGAGAGGTTACGGAGATAGGAATGCAAGGCTAAAGATGTTACAGAGATAGGCTAAAAAGTCTGGAGATGTTATGGAGAGAGAGGAAGGCAAGGCTGAAGGTGTAACAGTGAACGGAGAGCAAGGCAGGAGTTGTTTTAGAAATGGGAAAGCAAGGCTGGAGATATTATTGAGAGAAAGGAAAACAATACGTAAGATGTTACAAAGAGAGAGAAAAGCAATCCTGGACATGTCATGGAGCGAGAGGAAAACAATGGTGGAGTGTTACGGAGAGAGAGGAAAGCAAGGCTGGAGATTTTAAGGAGAGAGAGGAAAGCAAGGCTGGAGATGTTACAGAGATAGTACAGCCAGGCCGGGGAGGATAAGGAGATAGGAAAGCAAGGCTAAAGATGTTACAGAGATTGGAAAACAAGTCTGGAGATATTACAGAGAAAGGAAAGCTAGGCTGGTGATGCTACAGAGACAGGAAAGCAAGGCTGGAGATGTTACGGAGATCGGAAAGCAAGGCTGAATATGTTACAGAGATAGGGAAACAAGTCTGGAGATATTGCAGAGTCAGGAAAGCAAGGCTGGCGATGTTACAAAGACAGGAAAGCAAAGCTGGAGATGTTACACAGATAGTAAAGCAAGGCTGGAGATATAACAGAGAGGAACGCAAGACTAGAGATGTTACAGAGATAGCAAAGCAATGCTAGTAATGTTAACGAGAGAGAGGAATGCAAGGCTGGAGATTTTACGGAGAGAGGAAAGCGACGCTGAAGGTGTTACAGAGATAGAAAAGCAAGTCTGGAGTTGTTACGGAGATAGGAAAGCAAGGTTGGAGATGTTACAGGGTGAGGAACGTAAGGCTGGAGATGTTACAGAGATAGGAAAGCAAGGCTGGACTTGTTAAGGCGAGAGAGGAATGCAAGGCTGGAGATGTAACAGAGAGGGGAATACAAGTCTGGAGATGTCACAGAGATAGGACAGCCAGGACGGAGAGCATAAGAAGATAGGAAAGCAAGTCTAAAGATGTTACAGGGATAGGAAAACAAGTCTGGAGATATTACAGAGACAGGAAAGCAAGGCTGGTGATGCTACAGAGACAGCAAAGCAAGGCTGGAGATTTTCCGGTGATCGGAAAGCAAGGCTGAATATGTTACAGAGATATGAAAACAAGTCTGGAGATATTATAGAGACAAGAAAGCAAGGCTGGTGATGTTACAGAGACAGGCAAGTAAGGCTGGAGATGTTACGGAAAGAGGGGAAAGCAAGGCTGGAGATGTTACAGAGATAGGAAAGCAAGGCTGGAGTTGTTACAGAGAGAGGAAAGCAAGGCTAAAGATTAAAAGAGATAGGAAAGCAAAGCTTTAGATGTTACAGAGATCGGAAAGCAAGGCTGGGGATGTTACGGAGATAGGAAAGCAAGGCTCGTGATGTAACAGAGAGGGAAACGCAAGATTGGAGATGTTACAGAGATATCAAAGCAAGGCTGTTAATGTCACAGAGATACGATAGCCTGTCTGGAGATGTCACAGCGATCGGAAAGCACGTTAGGAGAGGTTACAGAGATATGAATGCAATGCTGGCGATTTTACAGACATCGGAAAGCAAGGCTGGAGATGTTATGAAGAGAGAGGAAAGTAAGGCTGGAGATGTTGCAGAAAGGGGAAAGCAAGTCTGGAGATGTTACAGAGATAGGAAAGCAAGGCTGGAGATGTTGCAGATGGAGGAAAGCAAGGCTGGAGATGTTACAGAGAGAAAGGAAAGCAAGGCTAAAGATTTTATAGAGATAGGAAAGCAAGGCTGGAGATGTTACAGAGATATGAAAGCACGGCTGGAGATGTTACAGAGATAGGAAAGCAAATCTGGCGATGTTAAGGAGAGAGAGGAAAACAATGCTGGAGACGTGAAGTGATAGGAAAGCAAGGCTGGTAATGACACAGAGATACGAATGAAAGTCTGGAGATGCTACAGAGATTGGAAAGCAAGCCTGCAGATCTTACAGAGAGAGGAAAGCAAGCCTGGAGTTGTTACAGAGATTGGAAAGCAAGGTTGGAGATGTTACAGGGAAAGGAACGTAAGGCTAGAGACGTTACAGGGAGAGGAAAGCAAGGCCGAAGATGCTACAGAGAGAGAAACGCGAGGCTGGAAATATTACAGTGGCTGGAAAGCAAGATTGGAAATGTTACAGAGATAGGAAAGCAAGGCTGGTAATGTTACAGAGGTACGAAAGAAAGTCTGGAGATTTTACAGAGATAGGAGACCAAGGCTAGAGTTGTTACAGAGATCGGAAAGCAAGTTTGGTGATGTTACTGAGATAGAGGAAAACAAGGCTGGAGATGTTAAGAGATAGGAATGCAAGGCTGGAGGTGTTACAGAGAGAGAAACGCAAGGCTGGAGATATTAAAGAGACAGGAAAGCACAAGTGGAGATGTTGCAGAGATAGGGAAGCAAGGCTGGTAATGTTACAGAGATACGAAAGAAATTCTGGAGATGTTACAGAGATAGGAAAACACGTCTGGAGAGGGTATAGAGACAGGAATGCAAGGCTAGAGATGTTACGGAGAGAGATGATAGCAAGGCTGGAGTTGTCACATAGAGGGCAAAGCAAGTTTGGAGATGTTACAAAGATAGGAAAGCAAGGCTGGAGATTTCACAGAGATAGGAAAGCATGGCCGAAGATGCTACAGAGATAGGAAAGAAAGCCTGGAGTTGTTACAGAGATAGGAAAACAAGGATGGAGATGTTGCGGAGAGAGATTAGAGCAAAGCTGGAGACATTACAGGGAGAGAAAAGCAAACCTGGAGATGTGATAGTGATAGGAAGGCAAGGCTGGAGACGTTGCAGAGATAGGAAAGCAAGGATGGAGATGTTCAGGAGAGAGAGGAATGCAAGGCTGGAGATGTTACAGAGAGAGGTAAGCAAGGGTGGACATGTTACGGAGAGAGATGATAACAAGGTTGGAGACGTTACAGGGAGAGGAAAGCAAGGCTCTAGATGTTACAGAGATCGGAAAGCAAGGCCGGAGATGGTACGGAGAGAGAGGAAAGCAATGCTGGAGAAGTTGCAGCTAAAGGAAAGCATGGCTGGAGATGCTACAGAGAGAAAAACGCAAGGCTGCAGACGTTGCAGAGAGAGAACGCAAGGCTGGAGATATTACAGAGACAGGAAAGCAAGACTGCTGACGTTACAGAGAGGAAAGCAAGACTGGAGGTGATACAGAAAGGGGAAAGTAAGTCTGGAGATGTTAAAGAGATAGGAAAGCAAGGCTGGATATGTAACAGAGATAGAAAAAAACAGGCTAGAGATGTTACAGAGAGAGTAAAGCACGGCTGGAGATGTTACGCAGAGAGATGATAGCAAGGCTGGAGATGTCACAGAGAGGGGAAAGCAAGTCTGGAGATGTTACAGAGAGAGGAAAGCAGGTCCGAAGATGCTACAGAGATAAAAAAAAAAGCAAGCCTGGAGTTGTTAAAGAGATTGGAAAGCAAGGTTGGAGAAGTTGCAGGGAGAGGAACGTAAGGCTGGAGATGATCCAGAAAGAGAGGAAAGCAAGGCTGGAGATGTTACAGAGAGAGAAATGCAAGGCTGGAGATATTACGGAGACAGGAAAGCAAGACTGGAGATGTCGCAGAGATAGGGAAGCAAGGCTGGAGTTGTTACGGAGAGAGAGGAAAGCAAAACAAGAGAGATGTTACAGAGAAAGAAATGCAAGGCTGGAGATATTACGGAGACAGTAAAGCAAGGCTGGAGATGTTGCGGAATGAGGAAAGCAATGCTGGAGGTATTACAGAGATAGGAGACCAAGGCTGGACTTGTAAGAGAGTTAGTAAAGCAAGGCTCTAGACAGTACAGAGATCGGGAAGCAAGTCTGGCGATGTTACTGAAAGAGAGGAAAATAATGCTGGAGACGTTAAGAGATAGGAATGCAAGGCTGGAGAAGTTAGAGAGACAGGAAAGCAAGGCTGGTAATGTTACAGAGGTATGACAGAAATTCTGGAGATGTAACAGAGATAGGAGAGCAGGTCTGGAGAGGTTATAGAGACAGGAATGCAATGCTAGAGATGTTACAGAGAGAGGAAAGCAAGACTGGAGATGTTACGGAGAGAGATGATAGCAAGTCGGGAGATCATTCAGAGAGAGGAAAGCAAGGCTGGAGATGTCACAGAGAGAGGAAAGCAAGGCCGAAGACGCTATAGAGATAGGAAATAAAGCCTGGAATTGTTACAGAGATAGGAAAGCAAGGCTGGAGATATTACGGAGAGAGATGAGAGCAAGGCTCGAGACGTTATAGCGAGAGGAAAGCAAGCCTGGAGATCTCATAGTGATAGGAAAGCAAGGCTGGAGATGTTGCAGCGATAGGAAAGCAAGGCTGGAGATGTTGCAGAGATGGGAAAGCAAGGATGGAGATGTTCAGGAGAGAGAGGAATGCAAGGCTAGAGATGTTACAGTCAGGGGAATACAAGCTTGGAGATGTCACAGAGATAAAAAGACAGGGCGGAGCGGTTAAGGAGGTAGGAAAGCAAGCCTGGAGTTGTTACGGAGATTGAAAATAGAGGTTGGAGATGTTACAGAGATAGGAAAGCACGTCTGGAGAGGTTATAGTGACAGGAATACAAGTCTGGAGATGCTTTCCTCTCTCTGTGACATCTCCAGCCTTGCTTTCCTCTCTCTGAATGATCTCCCGACTTGCTATCATCTCTCTCCGTAACATCTCCAGTCTTGCTTTCCTCTCTCTGTAACATCTCTAGCATTGCATTCCTGTCTCTATAACCTCTCCAGACCTGCTCTCCTATCTCTGTTACATCTCCAGAATTTCTGCCATACCTCTGTAACATTACCAGCCTTGCTTTCCTGTCTCTCTAACTTCTCCAGATGTTACAGAGAGAGGAAAGCAAGGGTGGTTATGTTACGGTGAGAGATGATAGCAAGGCTGGAGACGTTACAGAGAGAGGAAAGCAAGCCCGGAGATCTTGCAGAGATAGGAAAGCAAGGATGGAGATGTTCAGGAGACAGAGGAATGCAAGGCAGGAGGTGTTACAGAGAAAGGAATGACAAGGCGGAGCTGTTATGCAGATAGGACAGCAAGGCTAAAGATCTTACAGAGGTAGGCAAGCAAGTCTGGAGATGTTACAAAGATAGGAATGCAAGGCTGGAGTTGTTACAGAGATCCGAAAGCAAGGCGAGAGATGTTACGGAGAGAGAGAGGAAAGCAATACTGGAGAAGGTGCAGGTAAAGGAAAGCACGGCTGGAGATGCTACAGAGAGAAAAACACAAGGCTGCAGATGTTACAGAGAGAGAAACGCAAGGCTGGAGATACTACAGAGACAGGAAAGCATGACTGCTGACGTTACACAGATAGGAAAGCAAGGCTGAAGGTGTTACGGAGAGAGAGGAAAACAAGGCTGGATATGTAGCAGAGATAGAAAAAATAGGCTAGAGATCTTACGGAGAGGGGAAAGCTAGGCAGAAATTGCTACGGGGATAGCAAAACAAGCCTGGAGTTGTTACAGAGATAGGAAAGCAAGATTGGAGATGTTGCAGGGATAGGATCGTAAGGCCAGAGACGCTTCAAGAGAGGAAAGCAAGCCTGGATCTGTTACAGTGATAAGAATGCAAGACTGAAGATTTTACAGACATAGGAAAGCAAGGCTGGAGATGTTAAGGAGAGAGAGGAATGCAAGCCTGGAGATGTTACAGAGAGGGGAATGCAAGTCTGGAGATGACACAGAGTTAGGACAGACAGGACAGAGAGGTTAAGAAGATAGCAGACCAAGGCTAAAGATGTTACAGAGACAGGAAAACAAGTCTGGAGATGCTACAGAGATAGAAAAACAAGTCTGGAGACGTTACAGAGATAGGAAAACAAGGCTGCAGATGTTACAGAGACGGGAAAGCAAGGCTGGAGAATTTACAGAGATTGCAACGCAAGGTTGGAGGTGTTTCAGATAGAGGAAAGCAAGGTTGGAGGTGTTTCAGATAGAGGAAAGCAAGGTTGGAAGTGTTTCAGATAGAGGAAAGCAAGGTTGGAGGTGTTTCAGATAGAGGAAAGCAAGGTTGGAGGTGTTTCAGATAGAGGAAAGCAAGGTTGGAGGTGTTTCAGATAGAGGATAGCAAGGTTGGAGGTGTTTCAGATAGAGGAAGGCAAGGTTGGAGGTGTTACAGATAAAGGAAAGCAAGGTTGGAGGTGTTTCAGATAGAGGAAAGCAAGGTTGGAGGTGTTTCAGATAGAGGAAAGCAAGGTTGGAGGTGTTTCAGATAGAGGAAAGCAAGGTTGGAGGTGTTTCAGACAGACGAAAGCAAGGTTGGAGGTGTTTCAGATAGAGGAAAGCAAGGTTAGAGGTGTTTCAGACAGAGGAAAGCAAGGTTGGAGGTGTTTCAGATAGAGGAAAGCAAGTTTGGAGGTGTTTCAGATAGAGGAAACCAAGGTTGGAGGTGTTTCAGATAGAGGAAAGCAAGGTTGGAGGTGTTTCAGATAGAGGAAAGCAAGGTTGGAGGTGTTTCAGATAGAGGAAATCAAGGTTGGAGGTGTTTCAGAGAGAAGAAAGCAAGGTTGGAGGTGTTTCAGATAGAGGAAAGCAAGGTTGGAGGTGTTTCAGACAGAGGAAAGCAAGGTTGGAGGTCTTTACACAGTCAAAACCAGGCACTTCCTTCACTTATGAACTTGCTGTTGTTTCAGTAGTTTGGATTTCACATCAAATCTCTTCCCACACCAGTGCAGATGAACAGCCTCTGCTCACAGTGAGATGGCGGGTGCGCAGTGAGTCAAATTGACCACTTTAATCCAGGCCCATTTTGAGAGCAACTGACGGTTTCTCATTCGTGTCAACACGTTGGTGGGTTAACAGATCCTCAGAGATTTTAAGGCGCTTCCCACATTACCGGCATTTAAAAAAATCTTTCCTATGTGTGGACTTGCTGTTGTTCCAACAGTGTGATGGACCAAGTGACTTCTGTCCCACACTCGAAACAGACGAATAGCCTCTACCTCGTCTGACTGCGCTTATGTTCTGGCAAGGCAGATTATCTGTTGTATCCCTGTCCACACGGACAAGACACAGTTTCTCCACACTGAGAATGATGCTTTTCCCTTCCATGCTCAAAAGCGAATCATATTCAGACAACAATCAATTGACACTGAATCATCAGATACTGAAATGATATTTTGGTTTTAAGCCTTTTCACTGTGAATATTCTTCTTCCAATGCCCGGGAAATTTATTGATAAAGGAAAAACTGACGTATTTTGACGTCCAGAAAAAAAAGACAATAAGCTGCAAGAGCAGAAGTCGGCAATTCCACCTGTAATATCTGCTCTCACTATTCAGTGAGATTACGGCTGATCTGATAATCCACAGATTCAGTTTCCTGCAATATCAGCTAACCTTCGAATCCCTTGCTAACTAAAATCTGTTTCTCACAGAGTTCAAATGGAATTTCTTGTCGGGACTTCAATAAGATGCAGACCAAGAAGGCAAAGTTGGGATATGAAATGATCAAATCTGCCAGGGCTGAAGATAAGCCGAAGAGGGTCTACAAGTACATGACTGGCAAGAGAACAAATGGAGAAATTGTACCACAAAGATTTAAGAGCGTTTGAGCTCAGCAGATGGAAGAGACATTAAGCGTCGGTTCTTAATGTCTTAAACTATATGACCAAGCATCAAAGAAATTGACATTAGGTGATATTTCTAGCGCCTCGTTTGCAATCGACGCTTTGTTTCCTTCATAGTACAGGAAAATAATTGCTGAAGGTCTCAGAAAATGTAAAAGGTGGATAAATTTCCAGAGCTTGGACTAGTGTATTGTGATGAAGATGTTGTGAAGAAAAGAGTTGAAAACTTGTAAGGACACAGCACAACCTGTTCTGAACAAGGGAACAATGTGACATTTGTTCGAAATAGCCAGCAGATCTGGACTGCCATCTGGTTAAATTATTAATCAAGATCCCAAACCAAAATCAGGTTGAAATTTAGAATGTTGATAATTTTAAAGCCCATGAAATAATCTGAAGCTTTGGTGTATACAACAGGACATTTTGAACAGCTAGTGAGAGGACTGTGTCTGAAACTTCCAGCTCAAGAGATCTCACAAATGTACAACCTGGGGAATGTGTTTGCATGGCAGAACATCGATGACAATCTGGAGAAAAACGACACAGATTAATCCACAAAAGGAGACATGGCAATGCTGAATGGTTTTGAGCTGTGATTTTTTTTTAAAAATCATCATTGGGAAATTTTCAAATTGGAATGCTATTGTGTTTCAGAGAAAGTAGTTGTAAATAGTTTTTAGTTTTCATATTCTCTGTTTGACGTAGAGAATGAAGTTGTGAATTTTCCCTTTAAATCTTGATCTTTGAGATACGCCTAGCCTCTCGGATTTACACAGATTACAGCACGGGGTAAATATTTTTTTCTGTGTTGCTGGTTTCAATTAGCATAGAGGTTTACCCTGTGTCGGAACTGAATCCAAAAGCATTGTGTGAAGTAAGCGTGGAAATTGCAGGACTCCTTGCTAAAATAATTGTGTCACATCTAAATATGGGTGAGATTCCAAATGATTGGACAGTGACGAACGTTGTTGAAGAACGAGAAAGGGAAAAGACTTGGATCTACAGACTTGTGAGTTTGAAATTGTTGTTTCACAGGTGGTTTTGGAAGAGATCATTTGCAGAGGCCAAAAAATATAGGGGGTCATCAGCATGGATTCGTGAGGTGGAAACTGTGTCTCATAAATTTGTTTGAGTTTTTGATCAAGTACACTAGAGGACTGATGAGGCAACAACAATAGACGTTGCTTATCTTCGGCTTTAAGAAAGTGTTTGACAAGATTCCGCATGGAAGACTAATGAGTAAAGTTACATCACGTGGGGTTCACAATTAGCCTGCCAATTTGATACGAAATTCAGTCAACAACAAGAGAAAGGATGAGATTTTGGTGGGTTGATTGTCAGACTGGAGGCTTGTGATCAGCAGTGTTCCGCAGGGATCCGTGCTGGCTCCTTTGTTTGTGACTTAAATAAATGTTTTAGATGACAATATGAAAGGCAGGGATCGTCAGTTTGTGGTTGACACCAAACGTTGCAGTATGCATATAATGAGATGAGAGCAGAAATTTTTGTGTGTAC
The DNA here is from genome assembly GCF_037043375.1 of Chiloscyllium plagiosum. Lineage (NCBI taxonomy): Eukaryota > Metazoa > Chordata > Chondrichthyes > Orectolobiformes > Hemiscylliidae > Chiloscyllium > Chiloscyllium plagiosum. The sequence goes on from NW_028270171.1 coordinate 35,439,770, forward strand.
ATTGAGAACATTAGACAGGCGTTTGGACAAATACATGGACAGCAAACGATTAGAATGATATGGGCCAAATACAGAGACATGCGATAAATGTGGACCGGCATAATGATCAGTATGAACTAGTTTGAGCCAAACGGCCTGTTTCTGTGCTGAAGGACACTATAACTCTCCATGGTGGCACAGTAGACAGAGAAGAAAGTTATCTCAGGTTACCTAAGATTAAAAGAGACATTGATCATTCAGGTATATGATCAAAGAAATGACAGAGACAGTGTAATTTTGATAAATGTAAGGTGCTCATGTAGCACTTGTACAATTACAAGTACTGCCTTTAATAGTGCTACGTAATAGACACGTGAATAGGTCACGGAATGGAATTTGAAAGTCGTGTCACATATCGACAGATCTGTTAATAATGCTGTGAGAATGCTTTCATTCGTGGCACAGTTTTTTTTTGTGTTGGAGTTGGGACGTCATGCTGAACTTCTCCAGGACGTTGGTGGGGCCTCTTCTGGAATACTGTGTCAAGTTCTGGTAGCTCTGTTAGACGAAGAAGAATAGTAAGCTGGAGAGAGTTCAGAAGAGATTCACCGGGAATTTGCGAGGAATGAAGGGATTGAGGTGTAAGGGAAGGCCGGATAGGCTGCAACTTCTTTTGAATGAGCTTAGGAGGTTGAAGTTTATCCTAAAAAAGCTTTGAAAATCCTGAGGGATACAGATTAGCTCAAATGCAACTGTGCTTTCCATTTTGGGGGATTTCAGGACAACTGGACATATTTTTAATGTGAGAGGAGAAAGGGTATAATAAGACACGAGGTGCACTTTGTTTTACTTTACGTGGTATGTTACCTGTGCAATGTTCCAGAGGAAGTAGTGAATGTGGATAAAACTGCAACTTTTAAAAGACATTCGGATAAGTGCATGAATATGAAATGTTACGAGAGATATGGGCCCAGTACACGCAGTTGCTACTACGTTAGGTTCCGTAAACAGTAGCATGGACTGGTTGGAACTGCGGTCTGTTTCAGTGATGTTTGAGTCAATGACTCAATGCGATTGACATTTTCAGAATGATGAGAGGCCTGCATAGAGCCAATGTGGAGAATATGTTTCTTCCAATATGACACACCAGAACCCGAGGGCATGGTGTCAAATTGAAGCGATAACAAATTGGAAATGAGAGGAGGCGGAAAATCTTCATTCAGAGAGTGGTGATTCTGTGGAGATAGTTGACATAGATGGCTGTGGGCGCCAAGTCAGTGGGAAAATGTGTGGCATGGTGTCTCGTTGGCTAGGACGCTGCCGAATAGCTTCAGGGTCCAAGGTTCGACACTGCTTGTGTGGCGTTTGCACGTTCTCCCCGTGTCTGTGTAGGTTTTCTCCGGGTGCTGCGGTTTTCTCCTACAGACCAGAATGGGAAATTTGTTGAATGGATGGCTGGTTTGTGATGCAGAGTGACAGCAACACCACGTGCTGAATCCCTGCACCGGTTGAGGCTGCCATGAAAGTTCCAGTTTCTGAACATTACCCCTGGCCTCAAGATGGTGACACTCAGTTTAAAGCACCATTAGTCATCTCTCTCTCTCTTGCTCGTGAGTTTGCGGTACTATGATCTTCTGAGACAACTAGAAGTTTTGTATAAACATGTCTGTTTTGTAATGAGAAGGGAATTGCTGGGAAGCTAACTGAGTGAAGCACCTTGTGTGAGAGTGATGCACTCTGAATGGTGTACAGTAAAAAAGATGTTTCTGACACTGTGGGTTAAAATCTAAATGGACAAAATTATCATGACATGAGGCACAATAATTTAGGAAGATCACATAAAGCAGTGAAAAAAATGGAAACGCCATTGGAGGAACAGTGACTGTTGTTCCTTCCTGTCAGGCACAACATAAAATGGGAAAGGTGTCCCTGCCATGGGTCACAAAGAATATGAGGGATATAAGTGAATCCAAGTAAGAGGCATACCAACTGGCTAAAAAGAGAAGCATACAAGTTAACTGGAAGCTGTTCAGACTGCAGCAAAAGAAGACTAAAGGATTACTGAAGATGTGAAAATAAACATTGAAGGTGAGGTTGAGCTTAATACGCAAACTAATTTTCAATGCTTCCAAAAGTATATGAAGATAAAAAAATGTCATTAAAACAAATTACAGTCAAGCAGGCGAAGTCATAATGTGGAATGAGGAGATGTCACAAGAATTAATTATATATATGGTTATGTCAGCACAAACGATGACAAAATGATATCACTAACATGATCAGGAAGAGATAAGAGGGAGTAACTGAAGGAAACCCGTAATGGCAGGAAAGTGATCTCTGGGAAATTGGTGGCATTTACAGTTAAAAAATCACGTTACCTGTTAATTGGTAACCGAACACACCAACTATTTAAGGAGTTTAAAGTGAAGACTGCTGATGCTGGATATTGAAGTCAAGAGTGTGGCATCACATGGCAAAATCGAGATTGGCGCAAGTTTCCCCACTCAAAAGCTCAATCACTGCCCACCAACAACCTACCCACCCATAACTGCGCTTTCCCCTGCCACCACAGGAATTGGAAATCCTGCGCCCATACCTCCGATCTCCTATGTCCAAGGCCCAAAAGAAGCTTTCTACGTTCGTCAGAGATTTACCTGCATTTCCACACATGTGATTTATTGTATTCGTTGCTCCCAATACGGTCTCCTCTACATTGTGGAGACAGACAACCTGCGTTCAGAACGCTTCAGAGAACATTTGTGCGACGCCCGCAGCAACCAACCGCACCACCGTGTGGCCGAACACTTAAACAACCCGCTCCCATTCGTCCAAGGATATGAAGGTTCTGGAGCACCCCCATTGCCAAGTCCTAACCCCCGAACTGCTGTCGGAAGAACTCCTCATCTTCCACCTTAGGATCATCCAACCTCTCGTGATTAATGTGAATTTCAACAATTTCCTCATTACCCCTCCGCCCCCACCTTATCCCGACTCCCTCATGACCTGCCCTACAATGTCGAACTTCCTTCTCACCTATCCACTCCACCATCCTCTCAGACCTGTCCCATCATTCCCACCTACATCTTCCTATTGCACTCTCAGCTCCTATACCCCCGAACCAGAACCTTTCAAATATCTTACCACTGTCTTGGCCCACCAGACTCATTCCTGGTGAAGGCGTTTCGCTCAAAATGTCAATTCTCCTGCTTCTCAGATTCTGCCTGACCAGGTGTACTTTTGCAGCACCACACTCGACAGCAATGATTTAACTCAATAACCTTTGATTTCAGCCCTATGCACACCAAAGACAGATTCACAAATAGTGAAGCAGAAACGTAAACGAAAAACAAGACAATCTGATCCAAGGATAATGGCCGTTGAACGGGGCATGTTAGTGCAAAGAAGCCTGGGGCTCTCTGTGGCCCGTTAAGTCATTTGTTTGAAGCTAGAGCCCTGCTCAGACCAGTCATGAAACCTATAAATCTCCATAGGCTGCCCTCCCTTCAAACTTCACTCACCACCTGTGACGGGAGAGACCAACATTTCTGTCTGGGCAGAAATTGTGGTGCGCCTGCTCATAAATTACATTGTTTTCCTGCTTCTGCAAGCTGGTCATCGGCATGGTGATTTGGCACTGTCAACAGTAAGCAAAGAGCGGGGCTAGTGGTACTGGGACGTAGAATGGTCGCTAACTAAACAGGAATTAAGTGAAGGATCGAGTCTCACTCTCCATGAGTGTGAGTGAGGGCGCGAGGTGGATTTTAGGCTCGCTGGGTCAATGATCATTGTTGCTTTGTCACAGCGCTGAGGACGCAGATTCAATTTCAGCTTCTGGTAACTGTCTGTGTGGAGTTTACAGCTTCGCTCTGTGCTGCATGGGTTTTTTTTCAGGGTGCTCCAGCGTCCTCGGACAGTCCAAAGATGTGCAGGGTAGGTGATTGGCGAAGAGAAATTGTCCTTAGTGTTCAGCTTTATGTTGGTTAGACGCATGCGTCTGAGGTAAATTGAGAATATTAGGATATGAGGATTGCTCTGGCTGGTTTGCGCTTGGGAGCAAAGGGCCTGTTTGCATACTGCTGGGATTTTTTAAGATGGAATTGTCACATATTCGTCGGTACAGGCTATGAGAGAGAGATGGGCAATGTCCCCACACACAGCAGCATCTTTGGGACAATGTTTCCATAGCCAAATCTTTGTTTCAGAAGTTGGAGAAGAAACAAATACTTTCTCGATAAAAAAAAGTTGAAGAAAGAAATAGATTTGAAGAAAAAAGCAGACATTACAGTCTATTTTTAAACCATCGACATAAAAATTGTACAAGTTGGGCTTTCCGCAAAGTTTTCCGAACTTCCCCGCCACGAACATGCGTTCCCACGTTGGGCAAAGATGTGCCTGTTTTCTACCAGCTGACCTCACTGCTGACTGCTGCTGCCGAACCTCACTGGTTAATCTATAACTTAGCACTTCAGTCATCCTTCGCTGTTGATAGCAACATCCGGGCACACACTCAGCCGATTCTGTTGCCATGCTCCGTTACCACGTCAGCTATCTCGCTGCTGAATCCAACTGTAGACATTAATGAAGCTGTGATTTTGTCGACCGTGAGCACCCGTCTCGTGGCCGACTGCGAAAGTCCTACCGTCACGGACATTGCCACCTCCACGACCAAGTTCCAAAGGCAAACTCTTATTCTCACCACATCTGACGCACCCAGAAACCCGAGATGACGTAATTATATTCAAATCTCTTAGTAACCTCCTCTCTGCCTCAGGTTTTAAAGTCCTCCAGCCCTCACAGGGGCAATTAGGGCTTGTCAAAAAATGCCAACACAGTCAACGATGCCTATATCCAAAGAATAATTGTTTTCAAATGAAATAACACCCTTCATGACATTTGCATTACCTTTAAACCATGCATCGAAGGATTCTCGATTTTAACTTTTCCACATGTTCACAAAGGCGGCCCACATAGTATTGCGGCCAAGGCCATAAACTGTGTAGCTTCTTCACTAAGCTCACTCTCTTCATCTCAGATTTTCACTTTAAAATATCTTTTAAAAACAACGTATTTGAACATTATACGTTTTGTTGCCTACATTATAACTCGTTCTCTTGCTGGGGTTAAAAAGTTGGTTTGTAACAATATATTTATATAATTAAATTCTCATTTAATTTGCATTTTTCACATTATTTACTTTTACGTGAAAATGTTCTTTGAAGTGATGATTCCGTTCCTTCGAACTGCCGCTGTCTGACATCTCTCCGAGTCCTGTTGTGAATATGTTCCTTCGTCCCATTTCAAAAATGCATTGCTCACTCTGACACTTACTTCTGCAAGGATACCGTTCAGTCTGAAATGCTGTCACTGTTGTTGATTGGACTTACCCCAGTCTCACAGAAACATTTGAACATTCAAACCATTTGGATCATTCAGACACCGTGATAGGGAGATCAATCCTCATGTAGCACTTTTAAATGACATTGACCAGACAGTGTTGGAGCATCATTCTGAGGAAAGGAATTAAGAGCAGGAGCGAGGAAAAGGGACATTTTTATTTTGGAAAAGAGCAATTCCTGTGGCTTTCTGTGACATTTATGAAATTTGTTCCTTCAGCTGCAGATGTTTATTCAGAGTTCCGCAATTCACAGTAGAGCAGCAATATGACAGCACAGAAGTGGATTATGGGGATAGTGTCTGTACTGAAGAACTTCAGTTAAGATGAGAGATGAGACACCTTGGTATTTTTTTTTCAGAGAGAGGGATATTATGAGGAGACATGATTAAGAAGTACAAACTATTGAGGGGCATGGAAACGGTATACGGAAAGAAACGCTTTCCATTGGTGGAGGGTTTCAATCAACAGGGAACCATAGATTTCAGATAAGAGGCAAAATGGTTTGAGGTAATGTGCGGATAAATTTAAACAGCCAGCGAGTTTTTGAATCTGGAACTCAATTTCTGCATGGGCGGGGGAGGCAGAAATCCTGATAATGTTGAGGTGTGAGTATTTGAAGATAAGGCACTTAGGGCCAAATGATGGAAAATGGAACGAGGACAGCCAAGCAGTTGTTTTTGACAAGATCACGCACAATGACCTTGAGACAGACGCCCTACGTGATACTGAAAAATGTGTTGCTGGAAAAGCGCAGCAGGTCAGGCGGTATCCAAGGAGCAGAAGAATCGATGTTTCGGGCATAAGTCCTTCTTCAGGAATCTGGTGTCCTACCTGAAGCCCTCATTTCTTTGGTGGTGACTGTCCTTGCCTATTCCGCGGAAGTCGGTGTTTCAATTTCCTGCCGTTGATGTCCCTCTTGGAGCGTCAAGGTTTCTGGAAAGTGTTGGCCCCCTGTTATCGGGTGAAGTTATTGTGGGTGCGTTCGGCTGATCTGGGAAGTTGGCTTGCAGCATTTTCCACTAATTGGTTGGATCATTACAATTGATTTATGTAAGTTAATTGACACTGTTTTTGACACGCATCACAATCACTTCACACTCACTTCCTCAATTTCTCCTAACTTAATAGCCTTATGGGAGCTACTAAGCGAAGAAAATTGCCAGCAGCACAAATTTAGGAAACGTTCAGCCTTAAAAAAAATCTAATTCAGAGAGTCAATAGAAGTAAGAATAATAAAAAATACAACCAAGACAATACTAACAATCTTGGAGAAAGAGGTAATTAAACCATTACAGAAACTTCATTCAGGAGAAAAGTATCAAAGAGATCAATGCATGAACTTTGCTTCAGTTGGCACTAAAGGGTCACATCCGCTAAAGAGAAATGTAAAACATTTTTCGGATCAGAAAGCACAGCACTAGACGTGGGTAGATTATCAGTAAAAATACTCAAGTAATTTATTTGATTTCACCTTGGTAATGAAATGCTAGACCCGGCAGGTGGAACGAAATCAGAAGCACTGTGGTCAGAGCAAAGGCTCACAGTTGAGGAAATACCCAGGAATCAGGGTGATGTTACTGAGCAATTGCCTGTGTATGATGACATCACCCACATGAACACACAACATTTGGGCTTGAGCAAACAGGTTATCTCGACAAAGAATGTGAGTGTCTTGGAGAAATCGAAAAGGAGATTTATCAGAACAGTCAAAGAAATGCAGAATATTCCATCTAAGTTCGGGGTGGAGAAGTTAAAGCTTTTCTACACAGATCAAAAAATATTGAGGTGTGATTTGTTCAAGGTACCAAGGTTTTAATACGTTTAGGAAGTTAGAGGAAGAGAAGCTGTCCCCTTTTCGTAGGAAACAAATTTATGATATTACGCAAGAATTAATGCGAGTTAGAAGGTAGAACTTCCATGTTACTCTTGTCTTAGCGAATGAAGTGGCAAGATTTTATCTTGATACGTAATTTGGTTTCCATGTTCGAATCTATAACTCCTCTTCTGACATGGTGTAAAATAATTTTCCAATGGCCATCTGAGTCAGTCCGGGACTGAAGTTTAAAGAAGAACAATTATTGATGGTTTTTTTGGGAGTTTGTTGTGTTTACATACTCCCCGCCTCACTCTGTGTAGAAGGACCTATAAGCTCCATTCCTATCAGTCCAGGTGAGACATTCACAAAACTATCAAATATTATCACCCACATTGCTTGACTTCAATAGTCACCAATTTGTGACGCGGGAAGTTTCATTGGCAAAAAAAGCACGTTTCCCCATGAAGTTTCCTTTCACTCTTTGTCTGCCCGTCCATTCAATTTGATCAGTCCTGTTGTGATAAATTTCACCTCTACTCTCCTGTTGTTCTTCCGTAATTCGAGGGAACCTCGTACCGAATCCCAACATCATATTAATTTTCGATTGTTTATGTTACATCAATGACAAGATCAGAACAAGCATGCAGGAAATTGAATAACACAAAAAAGTTTTTAAAATACCCTTCCAGAAAATTAACCGACTGCAGAGTCAGAATATAAGAAATGTCAGAGTGCAATGATGTTTTGTATATTTCACAATGCACAGACACTCCCAGATGAGCTCAGTCTTTGCAAAATGTTCATTTATAATTGTGACACTTCCCTGGGGCAGATCCCCCCTCAATCCACAAAAATGTATGCTGCCGAAAACTACTTCAGTTCAGATTACAATGGCTCAGGATACTTTCCATCAACCCAATGTTTCCTTCACTATTTCAATTGAAGTGTATCCAGATGAGGTTAGACCTCCCAGCCTCTGCTCCCAATGCTCCCTATTCCATGTCAACAAAAGTTGTTCCAGCCGAGTTTGGAGCTCCCAGCCTGGGCGTTTCACGCGCCTCTTTGCATTCATAGAAGGACTGCATGTTCACGGACTTTGTCACTGGCGGATAGAGTAGAGATCCATGCGTTCTTTCCACTCCCAATTTCCGATCGCATCTTCCTCACTGCGCCACTAAATTTCTCTGATTCCAGACCTGGGAACCGATGTGATGTGAGTGTGCAACAGTAGTTACTACCTTGTCCCGCGGCACTGGTAAAGTAACGATGTGAAACTTCATTGTTATTGAAACCTACATTTGAACAATTTGTGTACTATCGCCTGTACATTTCATGTTTTCTAGAAGTCTATCGAACTCAGACTTCAACATTCTCAATGATGGAATCTCCACAGCCACTGAGAACATCGAAGATGACAATTCAGTCCAATCTCAGTGAGTTATCCTCTTTTGCATGTAGTGCTGTTCCTCGCCAATCTCAGCCATTGCATTTATTGCTTTTATGTTGGGTTTTCCATGTGATTGTATAGTGGTTCGTCCACTGCATTGTGGCCGCAGCAACCTCCATGCAAATCCGAGTATCATTAATGCGCATTTGTTCCATGTTGCTCCATATAACCTGTGCAAAACAACCGCAGAAAGAAAACAATCAATTCTAAAGGTGAAAAACTCTCCAGGATGATAATTTTATTGCTTCAAACCTTATCTGCACCCAATCTTGGAGATTTTTCTCCCTTTCACAATCACTATTCTTCCTTTCCATCCCTCCTCCCATGTCACTGGGGCATTGCACAAACTAACATTCACTTTCACATTGACACCGTTAAGTTAGTGCTGCAGCTGTCACTCTTGTTAGGCGAACGTGCTCCAGTACCACCAAGAGGAACTTTAAGCCACTTATTGCAATCAGATAATGTGGTTGGGTTATCAATCTTCATGTATAGTGTTTGATTTGCATGTACCAGAGCTCATTGGAGCACTGGGTTCTTGAAAACGACACAGAACAGTATCGAGGGAAAGAGTCTTTATTGGAAAAGACCAATGTCTGTGAATTCCCCACATTTATTTCAAGTCTTTATTCGTCTCTCGCTGGAGTATTATGTACAATTCTGACAATTCACATGAAAGAAGCGATATGACACTGTGGAAACGGTGCAGATGTGATTTGCATCGTTTGTCTGGATTGTCTGGATTGAAGAACTTCAGCTTTGAAAGAGTTCAGACAGACTGGCCTTGTTTTTGTGAGAGAGATTGAGAGATTGAGAGGAGATGGTCTTGAGATTATGGAATTAATGAGCGGTATGGATTGGGTACACTTAACGAAAAATTTCCCTATGATGGAGGGATCAATCAAAAGATAGACATTGATTTAAGATAAGAGTCATAAAAGTTCAAGTAGCCGAACATAAAAAAAAAACTTTATCAGCCAGCGAGTGGTTGGAATCTGGACATCACTGTCTCTATGTGTCAGAGCGGCTGAAATTCTAATAACCTTCAGGCATATTTAATTTAAAGTTTAAGGCATACAACGTTAAATGATTGGAAATAAGATGAGGACAATCAAGCAGGTGTTATTGACAAGAACATGCACAAGTAGCTTGCAGACTCAGTTAGTTCTGACATCCACCGTGTGGCGTTTAGTAACCTCGCTTGTCACGTGGGAGGCCGGGGTTCATTTTCCCGCTGAGGCGACTCTGACTGTTTTAGGGTTTCAAGGTTTGTGTAAAGATCTGTAGTTCCGGTAAAGGGTGCAGATGGTGTGGGGATGTTCGGTGGGTTTTGGGAAGTTGGTTTGCAGCAGTTTCCTCCCCTTTCTCGGTGATATCCTCAAGGCAGATGAAACTCGCGTGAAACGCTGCTGTCCTGCAGCGTTTTGAGTTGGTTTGATTTTCTTCCCACAGCTTTCAGTTGCTGGTTCTTGTCGTTCTTTGCATGTCCCAGTATGTTGGGTCCAGATCAACATGATTTTTGATGGAGTCATTGGATGAGTCTCGTCATTCTAGAAATTCTCTGGCTGCACTCTATTTAGCTTGTCCTATTATTTTTGTGTTGTCCCAGTCGAATTTGTTGTCCTCGTCATCGATGTGCATTGCTACTCAAGACAGCTGGTTGTGTTGTTTACTGGATCCTCCAGAAATACTTTCCAACAATAGATATTCCCACAGATTCATTGTCAAGAACAACGCGAGGAGGACATGCCATGACCCAACACACCAAGCACTCTACATTATAGATAAAAAAAATCTCGGCACGTACAGCCAGACTCCTCTGACCACTCGGATTTATGAGGCAACATAAACCGAAAGCCACGTTTGACAATAACTCACCAAAACATGGACCCAATACCCATCATCTGCAGGACGAATTTGAACAAACAATGTTGCACGTAGTGACTGCAGGAAACATTATAAAGGACAGAGAACTCACGATACGCATTCATTTAGATCAACTTGACACAAAACAACACTGCCAGGTGTCATCAGTAGGTTGACTGATGACACTGAGTGTTGCTGATTCCGTGGCTGGAAGCTCATAATGTGTGAGATGTATGGAGAGTGTCTTGCTGGAAAAATACAGCAGGTTAGGCAGCATCCAAGAAGCAGGAGAATGGACGTTTCTGACATGAGTACTTCATCAGGCATTCGGGCAAAACTTCTGCTCCTCCGATGCTGCCTGACCTGCTGTGTTTTCCAGCACCACACTCTCGACTCTGATTTCCAGTATCTACAGTCCTCACTTTCTCCTCCGTCTGCAGCATTAGTTAGTTCCTTGTGTGAGGGAACTATTGAGATCACCAATGCAAAATTCGATTGCTGATTGAGAAATACAACCAGTTCCGCAGCCGAAAAGAGTGTTTCTGTTGTTTTCCCTGGCTTACAATGTGTGCTTCTGTGATCTCAGAGTTTACAGTACACTGGGGAACTGCTGCAGTTATCTGCGTTTGGAACCGAGATGCTATTGATGCTGTTTGACTTGTTCTTGATTTGTGCAACAATAACACAGTGACGGATCAATTGATATTGAAAGAAGGCAGACAGGCGTGGAAAATATCGAGGTTCTTTGGCATTTGATCAGAGATTACCGAGATCTCGGAGAAAAGAATGTTGAATTCTTTCGGTTCGTGATGATGAACAAACAGGGAAATAAGTCACCAGCGTGTACAGTTTACAAGGGCACTCTCAGGAACCAAAATGCAAAATAAAACGTACAAAATGAGGTAGACAGATGAAGGATGAATGTAATCATGGGAAACCAGACTTCCACTCCCCAGTTACCCAATCCCACTCCTATCCCCATTGTAAACAAATGTTAGAGTGCCATAAACATCAACGTAGTCCATTGGAACAATCTAGGTCTTTTCTAAATTTTCGATTAGTTTCAGTTACTTTTGTTTCCTGGGAAACCATCACTTTCATTGTTAGAATTCGGAAAGGAAGCCATCCTTTTTGTCAGGGAAAGAATATGATTATAAACCTTGTTTGTGCCATGTATAAGATTCCTCTGTGTCACACGTTTCTTCTACTTTCTCTCGATTTTAATAGTACTCTGTCTTTTGACTCTTCTGACCAAAGTGCATGACCTCATAATCCGGACATGAACTGTATCTGACAAGTTTTTCCCCACTCACCCAACCTATCTATATGCCTATGCATATTGCCATGATCTTGTCATAACATGCGATCCCACGAGTGTGTATTGTCAGCAAATTTGGAGACATTTCACACTGCCACTTGCTTCATGCTATTAAGAGAGATATAATTGAAGCCTTGAATATACCCAGTCTTGACAGGCCTCTGCTGTAAATACTTCTATATAATTGCAACCCTCTGAATGTGAGAACATCCTCCTCATTTGTTTCTAAAGTGGGTAAGCCCTTCCCCTGAGATTGGGACTTACGGACCTGCACTATTCTGGATATAAACCAGAGCAGAACAAACGCTTCAATTAAATCATAATCTCACTGGCGTCTCCAGTACCTGTTCTGAGTTTTCTTATTTGACCTCTGTTTGAACAAGATGAGCACATTTGATTTGACAATGACGCATTTGCTTCAATGGTACTTTAGTGCCTGTGATTAAAGTGGAGCTGAAAGGCGCAATAAAAGTGCATCGTTATTACTTACCGTATTATTAATTTCTCTGCTCATGAAAATGGAACCTTCAGATCCATTCCATCTCTCATCAATACCGAGCATGTTTCCCTCACAGTTGATTTTAAATGATTTCTTGTTGGATGAGTTATCCCTGCAAATCCAGAAAACCCGTCTCAACAACTCGATATTTTCTCAGGTCTGCTCATTTCTTGACATGCAGGAAACTTGTGTTGTGAACCAGAAACAGACCTGAGTCAAAACGTTAGCTCTGTTTCTCTACCCACAGATGATAAAAAAGTTTGGGATATATGTAGGTTTCATTGAGTTTATTTGAAACAAATTGTGTTTTTCATTTAACCTCTTCACTCCTAGTCCTCTGGCCAATTGCCCTGCTCAGAGGCAGCAGTTCCTCCTGACCATGAACCCGCCCATGCACACCTCTTTCTCCCACATCATTATAAACGTCCTCAAGAAGTCTCCCATTAATCTTCTTTGCACAAACAAAACATTCCCATAGTCGGGAATCTCTCCACTTAAGGAGGTTTATTTATCTCTGGACATGGTGCAAAGCAGAGGATTGCAAAAATATTCTGGAAAGATGTTGCCAATTGTCAAGTGGGAAAACTGTCAACAAGCAAAACAGAAGTCCCAGACTCGAGCTTTGTGAATCTTTAGATATTCCTTGGGAAGCGGATTCAGAGGAGAATGAAGGGTGAAGTTTCCGACTTAGCAGAGACATTTTAGAAATCTTTCCATTCTTTCGGAGTCCGGTACTTTGACTTTGATGTTCTCCGGACATGAACTGATCTGTGATATTGTAGGATTTTCGTTCCTGCACGTCTGGATGTCAAATCCTATCTCAGCTCTGGGGCAATTAGAAAACGCGGGATCACACTGAAAAGCTGGAAGTGAGACAATCCCTGTCAGAGGATAACTGGTTTCCGGTGTCATGAGTGTGTCGAGAGAGGGTGGGATCAGACTATTCCTGTGTGTTCACCATGAATTTCCCGATATTTATTTCGGAAAAGTAATGCTAATTAAAGACGATTTCCAATATGAGAGGAGCAGGCTGCATCTTGCATTCGGGGATCATTGATGCCGTTGAGTCATCAGTCTCTGTGGCGATGTTAGTCAGTGAGTTCAGCTCTTCACTGACATGTTTCTGTTCTCCCACGACCCAGGAACAGAGCTACAGCTGTTCTCACATCATCTGTTTTTTTTTTGGCCGCATAGTTCCGGGTTTTTCTTTTTACCGAGGTCAGGAATATGTTCCTCATAAGATTCGAAGGGAGAAGTTCCCAGTTTTAGAAGCGCTAGTTTTCGGTGACATTTATTTGTCTGCAAAGCGTGAGATCAGACTGTTCCCATTGTCCACAATGAATGCCACAGGATTCATTTTGGAAACGTCAAACCAATTGTGGAGAATTTTTACTCTGCGAAGGGCAGGCGAAAACTTGAATTCACTGACAATCTGAAATAAGAGATCCTGCAAGGGGACTGCTACAAGGGACTCCCCAGACGCTGTGGAGCAATCAGTCCTCTCGTTTGGCTGTTAACCGAGAGGGTGTACCCACGCATGGAACGGTCGCTGTTCTTATCCATCCGACGCCTTTGCTGTGCACTTTCGGGTTTTTAATAGGGTCAGGGATATGCACCCAAATGGAAACCAAATCCACAAATGCGTTTCTGTATTGTTAAATGGCTAATGAAGGGTTGTGGACATTCGGAATCTCAAACAAAAACAGAAACTTCTCAAGAAATTCGGCAGCTTTGGCAGTATCTGTGAGAGTAATTTGAGTTCTGAGAAACTCCTGAAGAAGCTCTGAATCGTTGTCTCTGTTTGTCTCTGCCCAGATGCTGCCAGATCTGTTTAGTTCCTCCTGCAATTTCTCTCTTTCTTTTTGACTGAGTGACCATTTCAACCATCGAGATTGATTACACAGACCAAACAGGCCTTCACATTTAACCCTGTGGAAACTGTGGTGATTGAATTCAAACAAAACGAACAATGATTGCCTGTCCCTCAGCTCCACATTAAGGGAGAACCTGACACCAGTTTAATAGCGCGCTACTGCAGTTGTCGCCAAGTGGTTGAGGCGATGAGCATTAAATCCACTGTTGATTCATCATGCAGTTAAACATTTTGCTGACAGTGATTGAGAGCCGAGAGTGAACTTGAAGAGAGCTTGTTCTCTGAATTCTTGTTTGAAATTCAAATCGCAGAATTAGGTGAAATGCGTAAAACTCAGATAATGAACGTTAAGAATCTGCAACCAATCGCCTGTCAGGATGGAAAAGGCTGAAAACTCCAGAGCAGGTAAGACCCATTTAGTTGTACACTTCCATTACTGAATATGTTTGCCTCTCTGAACCAAATGACGCCAAATGAGATAACAACATTTCAGGGGATTGTGTTGGACTGGTGCAGACTTAGTGGGCCAAAAGGTCATTTTTGTGCTGGACACTCCCATGGCCAGCTACGAGAGCTCAATTTGTGAAGTAACAGGACATTCTTTGCAAAATGACCCTTGGTGAGGAAGGGATCGGAGCTAGTCTTCCCTGATCTTTCAGTCAGTCATGGTATTCATTGGGACATTTCAATTGGTAATAACTTTTACGGTGCATATTTGTGGAATCAGTCTATATGATAATCAGGACGATGAGACCGTGATGTCTCATTATCTAGCCGGGAGCAAGCCCTTGCAGCTTACATTCCCTGGCTCTGCTTTTGCAATAAAGATTACTTTCTCGATGTGCCTGTGTTTATATCAAACAGCTCATTGACATTGGGACTAGACGTTCAGAAGAAGCTGGAAGTGTAACAGGGACAGAAACAGAACAAGGCGAGACGTGAAAGTGTTTAGGTTTTGCCGTGTGTCCGTTGGGTTTAGTGAGGAATGTCTGCAGGGCGCTATCCTGTCAGGTCCCAGGAGCCAGAGGGTTTGCTTTGGTGGGATTTATTTTATTGAAAGTTACACATGAGAAGCGTGTTGGACGATTTCAGCTCAGTATCCATTTCATATCGCGTCTCACCGCAACGGTGAACATTTTCTGGTGAAGTGCCTTGTATTCCACTCAAAGCCTCCTTTCTCCGGAGAAACTTGCATACGTAAAGCACATGGAGGGGTATAACCCTGAGGACTCTGTCACTGTCGGGGACTGTGCTGTGTGACTGCCTCTGTATGTGAACATGAGAATACATTCCTCAAAGGGGTTACAACAGTGTGACCAGGTTAAATTTCAGTAACATTGTTATGACATCTAAGATCACAGAGAAAATCTCATTGTTGCAAACTGGGACGAGAATTGATGGAAGTCTGATGAAGTGCCCTTCACTATGGATGAATGGCCCTTCATTACTCCTCGCCTTCATTAATCTCGAGGCCTTAAAGAAACTAACCTGACGAGAAAATCGCTTCACAACTTCCATAACCATTTTTTCTTGTCCGTTCTACTACCAATTTTGTAAACCTACTTACCATGCTTTCTATCTTCCTACTGACATCATTTATTTAAACGAAAAAAAATGAATGTGCACTCTGCCAATGGGACACCGTTGGCACCAGTCCTGCAGTCTGAAAACTACCCTCCACCACCATTCACACCATCTTGCTTTTAAACTAGTTTATTATCTAATTGGAAACCTTACATTGATCTCTATGTGAACTAACTTTACCAATTAGTCAACCATGTGGAACCGTGGAAAAGCTTTTATTAATGTCCAAGTGAGCAAAGTCGACCACTTTGTCCTCATTGATCTTCTTGGTTACACCCTCAAAAACTCAATCAATTTTATGCAAAACCATGCTGATTACCCGATTCATTCGTTGTATCTAAAAATTCATATACATCCGATCGTTTAGAATTGCATCCAACAACTTACCCACGACCATAACCAAACACACAGGTCTATCGATTCCAAGCTTCTCCATGAATTCCTTTCTCAACAATGGTACAACATTAGCCATCCTCAAGTCATTCGGCGCCTCACTCGTAATAATAGTTGATAAAAAATATTTCTACGAAGTGCCCAACAGTTTCTTTCCCTAACTTCCCACAAGTTTCCTGGTTACAGGAGATCAGCTCCCAGAGAAATATCCAACTTTATATTTTCCAGGTCCTCCAGCACTTCCCCTTTTCAATGTGAACTACTTTCAAAACATCAATATTTAGTTGTACCCGCCATTTCGATCTCCAATGTGTAAACTGACACAAAGTGAATATTATATGTCTCTCCATCTGCTGAGGTTCAAGACCAATGTGAGCTCTTTCATCTTAAATTGGTCCTATTAGGTCTCAAGTTCTTAATGTACTCGTAGATTCTCTTTAGATGAAACTTAACTTTATGTTCTGAGGATATCTCATATTCTCGGTTGACCTTTATGATGTCCTCCTGAAGAATGCCCTTCCACTCCTTATATCGTTCAAGAGATTCACTTGAAACAATGTGTTTGTATAGAAACTGTCACTTTTATTAAAAACATTATTATGACAAGGCCTAAATCTCTGCGATCAACGTTGTTCTTACGGAATATCTACAATGTGGATACAGGCCATTCGGAACAAGAAGGCCCCATTAATCCTGCGAAGGGAATCGCACACAAACTCACACCTGTACCCAATTCCTGTAACTCTGCATTTCACAAGACCAAAGAACGTTAACCATACATTTTCAGTCTGGTGAGGAATCACAGGCTGAAACTTAGAGGATGTGCAATCTCCAAATACACAGTCGTCCAATGTAGAAATTAAACCAAAATCGCTGAGGCTGCAAGACGTTAGTAGTCACCACTGAGTCAGCCATTATAAACGTACGATCCACCATTCAAAGCATATCATCACTTAGATATGGGGCCAAAACCTACTCCATGTGTTCCTAATGCACCTCCTATTGACTGAGGTGTAAACCTCTGCCCGTGCTTTCCTATTCGCTTGAACTGAACGCCTGCATTGTATTTGCCTTCCTAAACACCAACTGAAACTGCATGTTAAACATAAGGGAGATTTGAACTTTGATTTCTTTCTGTTTCAGAAAATTGTCTATGCATCTACTCTTTCCACCAAACATATGACCTCACACTTTTCCACAAAGTATGGCACCTGCAACTATTTTTTCAAAGCCCTCAGTCCGTTCAAGTCATGCTGCAGCATGCCCGCTTCATCAATAAGATCTATCCTTCCACCTATCATTGTGTCTTCTTCAAATGGAGCAAAAACACCCTCAGTTCCTTTGAATGTATCATTCATACATAATGTGAATAACTGTAGTGCCTACACTGTTTCCTCTGAGCTCCTCTAGTCATGGGCTGCCATCCTGGAAAAGACCCTTTTACCCAACTGTCTGCGTTCTGCCAGTCAGCCAAGCCTCAATCCATGACCTCTTATTTAGCAGTTTGCCATACTGCACCTTGATATATGCCTGTGGAAATTCAAGCTAGTCACATCCACAGGCTTGACTTCGTCTAACTTGCTCATTACCTACTCAAAGCATTCTGATATATTTGTCAGATGTGATTTCTCCGTGACAACCTGTGCTGATGCTTCACGTACTCTGTAATCCCATCCTTCCAATGACCTTTGATACTGCGTTTAACACAAAGCTGATTTATTTGATTGTTATCTAGGATATTAAAACTTTGATTTCAGACCTGAATGCGAAGAATCTCAAAGTTCAATCGCTGTTGAGGTATGTAAACACCACGCTGTCTCAGTAGGGTCGATCAGTGAATGAATCCTTCCATCAATGGGATCCCTCTTCTCTCTCAGCAGGGTCGATGACTGACCTAACTGTTTTTTTTCTCACATAGAGCAGGTAAATGCTTGCTCCCTAGTGCAAACCAGATGGTGTATTGAGAGTTGACACGATCGCATGAATCTATTCCTGGAATAAATACGCTTGAAACGTCTCTCACACTTCGAAAATATCGATTGGATACCAGTTCTACGGAGACTTGAGAGCACTTCCCACAGGTTACATATTTGATAGGTCTCTTCTCAATGTGAAGATGTTCATGATAAACTGTCCCCAGAAACGGTTATAGTATTTAATGTTTTTCTTCAGTGTGAATACGTTGATAACACGTTAGTTTCAGGAACTGGTAGAGCGCTTCCCGCAGTCAGGTCATTTAGAAAGACCTGATAATACTGTGAGAAAGGTGATGAGCCATCCGTTTGGTTGGACTTTACAGCACGTCCCACAGATTTGGAATTGGAGTGCGAGCAGCAGCGAAGGTAAGACCGTTTGGTTTTAAAAGTGCTTACCGGTAGCGGGCAGCGGTGTTTTTTTTTCTCTTTCACTCTCTCTTCACAGAAAGAGCGGGAGCACCAGGGGGAAGTGACGACGACCAGAGGGGCAGCCGGGAAGGAAAGCGGTGAGTATTTATACTCACCCTTCGAAGCGGTCAGTCATTTCCAGTGCGAGCAGCAGCGAAGGTAAGACCGTTTGGTTTTAAAAGTGCTTACCGGGAGCGGGCAGCGGTGTTTTTTTTTTCTCTTTCACTCTCTCTTCACAGAAAGAGCGGGAGCACCAGGGGGAAGTGACGACGACCAGAGGGGCAGCCAGGAAGGAAAGCGGTGAGTATTTATACTCACCCTTCGAAGCGGTCGGTCATTTCCAGTGCGAGCAGCAGCGAAGGTAAGACCGTTTGGTTTTAAAAGTGCTTACCGGTTGTGGGCAGCGGTGTTTTTTTTCTCTTTCACTCTCTCTTCACAGAAAGAGCGGGAGCACCAGGGGGAAGTGACGACGACCAGAGGGGCAGCCGAGACCCGGAAGCAGTTAGTGTAAGCTTACCTGGGTAGGTTTTTTTTCCCCCTTTAAAAGCGCGAAGGAGAGGAACCCGAGGCACTACACGGGTAGTGCCTCACACCCGCCCTCCTCCTCTAACCTAATAATAACACCTGTTTTGGTAAGTAGGTAAGTGCTGAATTTTGCTTGTTGTATTCTTTAGACCCAGTTTTTTTTAAGTAAAAGTTAGCTTTAGAGGGATGGCAGTGAAGGCAGTGCAACGTTCCTCCTGCAACATGTATGAGGTGAGGGATGCCATCGACGTCCCTGCCGATTACACTTGCAGGAAGTTCACCCATCTCCAGCTCCTCCAAGACCGTGTTAGGGAACTGGAGCTGGAGTTGGATGAACTTCGGATCATTCGGGAGGCAGAGGGGGTCATAGATCAGAGTTATAGGGAAGTAGAAACTCCAAAGATGGCAGATATATGGGTGACAGTGAGGGGGACTGGGAGGAAGCAGCCAGTGCAGGGACCCCCTGCGGCCGTTCCCCTCAAGAACAAGTATCCCGTTTTGGATACTTGTGGGGGGGATGACTTACCAGGGGTAAGTAACGGGGCTCAGGTCTCTGGCACGGAGCCTGTCCCCGTTACTCAGAAGGGAAGGGTGAAGAAGAGCAGAGCAGTAGTAATTGGGGACTCGATAGTTAGGGGCACAGATAGGCGGTTTTGTGGGAACGAGAGAGACTCACGTTTGGTATGTTGCCTCCCAGGTGCAAGGGTACGTGATGTCTCTGATCGTGTTTTCCGGGTCCTGGAGGGGGAGGGGGAGCAGCCCGAAGTCGTGGTTCATATTGGCACCAACGACATAGGTAGGAGGAGTGCCGAGGATGTTAGACAGGCTTTCAGGGGGCTAGGTTGGAAGCTCAGAGTTAGAACGAACAGAGTTGTTGTCTCTGGTTTGTTACCCGTGCCACGTGATAGAGATTCGAGGAATAGGGAAAGAGAACACTTAAATGCGTGGCTACAGGGATGGTGCAGGAGGGAGGGATTCCGGTTTTTGGATAACTGGGGTTCTTTCTGGGGACGGTGGGACCTCTATAAACAGGATGGTCTACACCTGAACATGAGGGGCACCAGTATCCTTGGGGGGAGGTTTGCTAGTGCTCTTGGGGGGGGGGGGGGGGTTTAAACTAACTCTGCAGGGGCATGGGAACCCAGATTGTAGCTTCAGGGTGCAGGGCCTGGAGTGTAGGGAGGTTAGGAACATGGCATCAATTTCCAAGGAGGGTGTCTGTAAACAGGAAAGTGGCTTGAAGTGTGTAAACTTCAATGCAAGATGTATACGAAATAAGGTAGGTGAACTTGCAGCGTGGGTTGGTACCTGGGACTTCGATGTTGTGGCTATTACGGAGACATGGCTAGAACAGGGACAGGATTGGCTGTTGCAGGTTCCAGGATTTAAATGTTTTAGTAGGGTCAGAGGTGGGGGTAAAAGAGGGGGAGGTGTGGCATTGCTTGTCAAAGATAGTATTACAGTGGTGGAAAGGACGATGGATGAGGACTTGCCATCTGAGGTAGTTTGGGCGGAGGTTAGGAATAGGAAAGGTGAGGTCACCCTGTTAGGAGTCTTTTACAGGCCTCCTAATATTCCTAGAATCATTGAAGAAAGGATAGGGAAGGTGATTCAGGAGATGAGTGACAGTAATAGGGTGGTTGTTATGGGGGACTTTAACTTTCCTGATATTGATTGGGAAAGCTATAGCTTAAGTTCGTTAGATGGGTCAGTGTTTGTTCAATGTGTGCAGGAGAGTTTCCTGACGCAATATGTAGACAGGCCAACAAGAGGTGAGGCCATACTGGATTTGGTTCTGGGTAACGAACCAGGCCAGGTGTTAGAATTAGAGGTAGGTGAGCACTTTGGGGATAGTGACCATAATTCGGTGATTTTTACTCTCGTGATGGAGAGGGATAAGTGTGTACTACAGGGCAAGAGTTATAGCTGGGGTCAGGGAAATTATGATGCGGTGAGGCATGACTTAGGATGTGTGGCTTGGAAACGTAGACTCCAAGGCAAGAGTGTAAATGATATTTGGAGCTTGTTCAAGGAGCAACTATTGAGTGTCCTTGATAATTATGTACCTGTCAGGCAGGGAGGAAAGGGTCGTGCGAGGGAGCCGTGGTTTAATAAGGAATTGGAATCCCTTGTTAAATGGAAGAGGGCGGCCTATCTCAAGATGAGACGTGAAGGTTCAATTGAGGCGATTGAGAGTTATAGGGTAGCCAGGAAGGACCTGAAGAGAGATCTAAGAGCAGCAAGGAGGGGACATGAAAGGTCCTTAGTCGGTAGGATTAGGGAAAACCCTAAGGCTTTCTATAGGTATGTTAGGAATAAAAGAATGACTAGGGTAGGAATAGGTCCAGTCAAGGATAGCAGTGGGAAGGTGCGTGTGGAGGCGGAAGAGATTGGGGAGACACTGAATGAATACTTTTCTTCAGTATTTACTCAGGAACAGGGCATTGTCGTCGATGTGAATACTGAGTCACAAATAAGTAGAATGGATGGCTTTGAGGTATGTAGAGAAGAGGTGTTGGAAATCCTGGAAAAGGTGAAAATAGATAAGTCCCCTGGGCCTGATGGCATTTATCCTAGGATTCTCTGGGAAGCAAGGGAGGAGATTGCAGAGCCATTGGCCTTGATTTTTATGTCCTCTGTGTCTACTGGAGTAGTGCCAGAAGACTGGAGGATAGCAAATGTGGTTCCCTTGTTCAAAAAGGGGAGTGGGGATAACCCTAGTAACTATAGGCCGGTGAGTCTCACTTCTGTTGTGGGCAAAGTCTTAGAGAGAATTGTAAGGGATAGGATTTATGCACATCTGGATAGGAATAATGTGATCAAGGATAGTCAGCATGGTTTTGTGAAGGGCAGGTCGTGCCTCACAAACCTTATTGAATTCTTTGAAAAGGTGACGAAGGAGGTTGATGAGGGGAAAGCGGTAGATGTGGTATATATGGATTTTAGTAAGGCGTTTGATAAGGTTCCCCATGGTAGGCTACTGCAGAAAATACGGAGATATGGCATTGAGGGTGAGTTGGAGGTTTGGATTAGGAATTGGCTGGATGGAAGAAGACAGAGGGTAGTAGTTGATGGCAAAGTTTCTTCATAGAGTGCCGTCACTAGCGGTGTTCCGCAAGGATCTGTTTTGGGACCATTGCTGATTGTCATTTTTATAAATGACCTGGAAGAGGGGTTAGAAGGTTGGGTGAGCAAGTTTGCGGATGATACGAAAGTCGGAGGAGTTGTTGACAGTGAGGAAGGATGTGGCAGGTTACAGCAGGATATAGAAAAGCTGCAGAGCTGGGCAGAAAGATGGCAAATGGAATTCAATGTAGCTAAGTGTGAGGTGATTCACTTTGGGAAGAATAACAAAAAGATGGGGTACTGGGCTAATGGTCGGATACTTGGTAGTGTGGATGAGCAGAGGGATCTTGGTGTCCATGTACACAGATCTCTGAAAGTTGCCACCCAGGTAAATAGTGCGGTGAGGAAGGCATATGGCGTACTGGCTTTTATTGGTAGAGGAATTGAGTTCCGGAGTCCTGAGGTCATGATGCAATTGTATAAGACTCTGGTGCGGCCGCATCTGGAATATTGTGTGCAGTTTTGGTCGCCATACTATAGGAAGGATGTGGAGGCACTGGAACGGGTGCAGAGGAGGTTTACCAGAATGTTGCCTGGTATGGAAGGAAGATCGTATGAGGAAAGACTGAGACACTTGGGGCTGTTTTCATTAGAGAAAAGAAGGTTTAGGGGTGACTTGATTGAGGTGTACAAGATGTTTAGGGGGTTAGATAGGGTTGACAGTGTGAACCTTTTCCCGCGTACGGAGTCGGGTATTACAAGGGGGCATAGCTTTAAATTAAGGGGGGGTAGATATAGGACTGAAGTTAGGGGTAGGTTCTTCACTCAGCGAGTCGTAAGTTCATGGAATGCCCTGCCAGTAGCAGTGGTGGACTCTCCCTCTTTATGGGCATTTAAGCGGGCATTGGATAGGTATATGGAGGATAGTGGGTTAGTATAGGTTAGGTGGGCTTGGATCGGCGCAACATCGAGGGCCAAAGGGCCTGTACTGCGCTGTATTCTTCTATGTTCTATGTTCTATGTCTCTCCTCCAGGTGAGCACGTGAATCAGACGTCAGGTGTCTATAATTCTTAATGGACTCTTAGTTATGTGAGCATATTTTTCAGAGATGAAGCACATAGAGGTCTGATAACATTTTCAAAGTCCGGAGAGATAAAAGGTTTCTCATTTGTATGAGCGTGGTGTTCGGTTATCCAATCGCTGGACGTTTTAAATCATTTTCCGCAGTTCAGACATTGAAAAGCTTTCTCATCACTTTGAACGAGCAGGTGTCGCAGCAGGTCAGAGACAGAGTGAATCCCTTTCCACACTCTGAGCAGGTGAAAGGCTTATTCCTGATATCATTGCGTCCATGGGAATTCAGCTCAGACAGGGAAATGAATCCCCACATTTCCACAGTCATTCCTCATTATGACTGCAATTGAGGTGTGTAAGGTGTGATGACAGATAAAAACCTCGTCCATACAGAATAAGTGAACGAATTATCTCCCACTGTAACCACAGCTTTTTCCTTTCATGTTCGAAATCTGATCAAGTTGTATTTGGGCTAAAGTGCGCGGCTTTATCAGATTATGGTGGAGAGGTTGGTTTGTAAATCTTCCCCTTCTAATATCCTGCGAAATTGATGTGATCCAAAAATGAGAGTGTGAAACCGTCTTTCACAAGACTCTAGATATTGTCTGAAGATATGGTTCTGAAGGTAAGGGTTTTTCAAAACAAAGAATTTGACCAGAATTTTGTCAGAATCTTTCATGAACACTGCCTCCACCACAGAGAACGAGCACGTCAGCAGGTTGATATAAACACGATCACTTCCCTGTTCCCACCAGGTCAAAAACTGTCCTGACCTGACTGATATCCAGTCCTTTTGGAGCAGACATTTCTGACAATTGAATCGTTGCAAAACTGAGGCGTCTGACTTCAGTCCCCAACTCAAAATCCACTGCCTCGCCACTGAGTCGAGTCGAAAGTGTGATGTTGGAAAAGCACAGCAGGGCAAGAGCATCCAATGAACAGGACAATCGACGTTTCGAGCAGGAGCCTTCATCAGGAAAGAGGCTTGTTAAGCGAGGGGGTAGAGAGACAAATGGGAGCGAGTGGGGCTGGGACAAGGTAGCTGAGAGTGTGATAGGTGTATGGAGGTGGGGATAATGATGATAGGTTTTAGCGCAGAGTGGAGTAGATAGGTGTTAAGGAAGATGGACAGACAGGACAGTTCAAGATAGCGGCGGAAGCCCTGGACAGAATTGAACTTGGCTATGTGGGAGGGAGATTTGACGTGTTTGGATAGGGGCCAGTAGTGTTGTTTGGTGTGGGTGACCCAGAGACGTTTTCCGAAGCGGTCTGTAATTATTCATCCAATCTCCTCAACGTCGACGAGACGGCAAAGGGAGCAATGGATACAGTAAATGACATGAGTGGAAATGCAGGTAAAACTCTGATGGACATGGAAGGGTCCTTTGAGGCCATGGACAGAGTTGAAGGCGGAGGTGTTGGTGGATGTTTTGCAAATCCCGTTTTGGAATGAGAAGGTGCTGGGAGGGGAGGGTGGTTTGGTGCTGGCGTGCACTTTGCAAGGGAGTCGAAGAGGTAATGATCTTTACAGAAAGTGGATAGGGGTGGGGAGAGAAACACATCTTAGTTGGTGGGTTTCATTTGCAGCTGACGGAAATATCGGAGGATGACATGATGGCTATAGAGGCTGCTGGATTTTAACGTGATGAAGAAGGAAGTTCTGTCCTCATCATATTTGGAGGGATGGGTTTTAGAGAGAGGAGTTGAGGGAAGTGGATGTGATGAGCTGGAAAGCATCATCGACAATGGGCGAGGAGAAAATGCCTCGCCACTGATTCAATCTTCTCCCTCGCAATTGTCTGAGTCTGAACAGACACGTCATAACCATGGTGACATCCTTCACATCATGATGTGTTTTAACCACATATCCCCATCATCACCATGTCAGCCTACTTGCACCTCATTAACATCATAAACTCTTCCACGTCTCTGATCTTCTGCAGCTCAAACTCTAATCCATTCGTTTGGACGACACGGTCATAACACACTTCTATCCGTCCTTTCAAATTCCCTCCCTGCTCTGGTGCTAGTGAGGCAAGGAGTAGGGAGAGAGAGGAGTTGCACACGTGGCTACGGGGATGGTGCAGGAGAGAGGGTTTTCGATTCTTGGATAATTGGGGCTCTTCCTGGGGAATGTGGGACCTCTACAAGCAGGATGGTTTTCATCTGAACCAGAGGGGTACCAATATCCTGGGGGGGGGGGGGGGGAGGAGGAGGGGGAGTTCGCTAAGGCTATTGGGGTGGGTTTAAACTCATCCAGCAGTGGGATGTGAACCAAAATTGCAGTTCAAGTATAGAAAATGTTGAGAGTAGGGAGGTCCAAAATCAAGTTTCAGGGACGCAAGATGGCACCACCAAGCAAGATGTTGGTTTGGAGTGCATCTACGTCAACACCAGGATCATCCGCAATAAGGTTGATGATCTTGCAGCATGGGTTTCTACCTGGGAATTCGATACTGCGGCCATTTCGTAGACATGAATAGATCAGGGAGAGGAATGGTTGATGCAGATTCCAGGATTTAGATGTTCCAGTAAGAACAGAGAAGACGTTAAAAGAGGGGGAGGTGGGGCATTGTTGGTCAAGGGCAATATTACAGTTGCAGAAAGGATGTTTGAGGTCTCGTCAACTGAAGAATACGGGCTGAAGTTAGAAACAGGAAAGGAGACGTAACCCTGTTGGGAGTTTTCTATAGGCCTCCGAATAGTTCCAGAGATATAGAGGAAAGGATAGCAAAGATAATTCTCGATAGGAGTGAGAGAGACAGGGTCGTTTTCATGGGAGACTTGAACTTATCAAATATTGACTGTGGACACTATAGTACAAGTACTATAGATGGGTCGGTGTTTGTCCAGTATGTGCAGGAGGTCTTCCTGACACAGTATGTAGACAGGCCAACAAGGGGCGAGGCCACATGAAATTTGGCACTGGGTAATGAGTCCGGCCAAGTGTTCGACTTGGAAGTTAGGTGATCACTTTGTTGATAGCGATCACAATTCTGTTATGTTATCTAACGTGATAGAAATGGATAGGTGTATACCACTGAGCAAGAGTTGCACCTGGGGGAAAGGCAATTATGATACGATTTGGCAAGATCTAGGAATCATAGAATGGAAAAAGATACTGCAGTGGATAGGCACATTAGAAATGTGGAACTTATTCAAGGAAAAGCTTCTGTGTGTCCGAGATATGCATGTACCTGTCAGGCAGGGAGAAAGCTGTAGAGCACGGGAGCCGTGGTTTACGAAGGAAGTACATTGTCTGGTCAAGAGGAAAGAAGGCTTATGTTAGGATGAGATGCAAAGGTTCAGTTAGGGCGCTTGATGGTTACAAGGTAGCGAGGAAAGACCTAAAGAGAGAGCTCAGATGAGGCAGGAAGAGACATGAGAAATTGTTGGCGGATAGGATCAGGGTAAACCCTAAGGCTTTCTCGGTATTTAAGGAATAAATGAATGATGAGAGTAAAATTACGGCCATTCAGGAATAGTCGTGGGAAGTTGTGTGTGGAGTCAGAGGAGATACTGGAAGCACTAAATGAATAGTTTTCAACAGTATTCACTCAAGAAAATGACAATGTTGTCGAGGAGAATACTGAGATACAGGCTACTAGACTGGGTGGGATTGAGGTTCACAAGGAGGAGGTATTAGAAATCCTGCAGAGTGTGAAAGTAGTTAAGTCTCCTGGGCAGGTGGGATTTATCCTAGGATCCTCTGGGAAGCCAGGGGAGAGATTGCCGTGCCTTTGGCATTGATCTTTAAATCGTCATTGTCTAAAGGAATGGTGCCAGAAGACTTGAGGATAGCAAAAATGGTTCCCATGTTCAAGAAGGGGAGTAGAGACAATCCTGTTAATTATAGACCAGTGTACTCACTTCAGTTGTTATTAAAGTTTTCGAAACGTTTATAAGAGATAGGATTTATAATCAACTAGAAAAGAATAATTTGATTGGGGATAGTCAGCATGGTTTTGTGGAAGGGTAGGTCGTGCCTCACAAACCTTACTGAGTACTTTGAAAAGATGACCAAGCCGGTAGATGAGAGTAAACCAGTTGATGTTGTGTATATGGATTTCAGCGAGGCGTTCGATAATGGTCCCCACAGTAGGCTATTGTACAAAATGTGGAGGAAACGGATTGTGGGGGATATAGAAATTTTGTATCAGTAATTGGCTTGCTGAAAGAAGACAGAGGGTGGTAGTTGATGGGAAATGTTCATCCCAGAGTCCAGTTACCAGTAGTCTACCACAAGTGTCGGTGTTGCGTCCACTGCTGTTCGTCATTTTTATAAACGACCTGGATGAGGGCGTAGACGGGTGGGTTAGTAAATTTGAAGATGACACTAAGGTCGGTGGAGTTATGGATAGTGACGAAGGATGTAGTAGGTTACCGAGAGACATAGATAAGCTGCAGAGCTGGGCTGGGAAGTGGAAAATGGAGTTCAATGCGAACAGGTGTGAGGTGTTCACTTTGGTCTGAGTGAGAGTAATGCAAAGTACTCAGCGAATGGTAACATTCTTGGTAGTGTAGATGAGCAGAGAGATCTCCGTGTCCAGGTACACAGATCCTTGAAAGTTGCCACCCAGATTGACAGGGTTGAAAAGAAGGCATACCGTGTTTTAGCATTTAATTAATGGAGGGATCCTGTTCTGGAACCATGAGGTTATGCTACAGCTGTACAAAAGTCTAGTGCGGCTGCACTGAGAGTATTGTGTACATTTCTCGTCACTGCATTATAAGAATGATGTAGAAGTTTTGGAAAGGGTGCAGAGGAGATTTATTCGGATGTTGCCTTGTTAGGAGGGCAGGCCTTATGAGGAAAGGCCGAGGGACGTGTGGTTGTTTTCGTTAGGGAGAAGAAGGTTGAGAGGTGCCTTAATAGAGACATAATATATTCAGAAGGTTAGATATTGTGGACAGAGAGAGCCATCTTCCAAGAATGGTGACGGCTAGCACGAGGGGGCATAGTTTAAAATTGAGGGGTCATAGATATAGGACAGATGTCAGTGGTAGGTTCTTTACTCAGCGAGTAGTAAGGGTATGGAATGCTTTGCCTGTAACAGTAGTAGATTCAGCAAGTTTAAGTACATTTACGTCGTCACTGGGCAAGCATATGGAACGACATGGAATAGTGTCGGTCAGATGGGCTTCAGATTGATATGACAGGTCGGCGCAACATCGAGTGCTGAAGGGACTGTACTGCGCTGTAATTTTCTATGTCCTATGTTCTATGGTCTAACTCCCTCTGTTTCTATTCAAGGGAGTACTTGCGTTCTAGTCACTGTTTCATTGTGCATTATCTGATTGACATTTTTTCCCAACGCCCATTTTCCAAAAATGCACTGACCCTTCTCAGCTTTATCTTTCCACACGGGCTCCCACATGGTGGAAGGGAAGTAGTTGCAGGTTATTCACCTAATGATGTAATCCTGAGGTCTTCCAATAGCTCTCCTGCATGTGGGAGTACTCACAGCAAGGATTGCTCACCCATCACCGGGCAGATTAATTTCAAAGTTTTCATCATTTCCTACAAATCTCTTAACTGTCTTCCCATTATCTATCACTGTCATGTCCTCCAGCCCATTCAAGAGCAACTAGAGCTGGTCAATAGTATGTCAATCCCGCTAGCGGACAGGACACTCAAGATTATGTTTTAAAGTGCTCTCTCAGATATCTGCATTCCCTCGAATTCCAACCTCCTGGGCATGTTCGATTTGAACTGTTTCACGTTTAGTTCCTAAACGTCATCTACCAAGGCCATAAACTATGAAATCCAGTCTCTACGTATATCGCACAAGGCTATAGGAAAGGAATTACTCAACAAGTGATTTAGAAAAACTGTAATACATGCTGAAATCAAAGTCAATAAATTGGTATCAATACTGCATCGTGCCTCTTACATAATAGAAAATTTAAAGCTTTTACTCTGGAGGGGGTTTAAACAAATGCTGATCCCTGTCATATTATGAGATATAGGGAAGGTGCCAAAGTGTTATATCAAACAAGTGATCAAAGAAGTGGGTTTCAAATCGTATTTTGTCACACTCAAGAAAGCTTGTATCACAAAACTGAGATGACCGAATTTGTTCTGCTCGAGGTCATCAGCTTTTGTCAGTCTCAAAACAGCTTATACGTCAGTGTTTCCATAGCTCAGTGGTTGGAGCGCTGGTTTTGTAGCCAGGGGTTGTAACTTCGAACTTCCCTGTGTCCTTCCGATTTTGCTTACATCTATTGTTGCAAGCATCCGAAGGTGCGCATCTATGCTGTTAGGAATTGTTTTTGAAGGAACAGCTGGAAGTCATTTATTACGCGGATCAAGCCTCATCTGTTTCAGTTTGGAAGTCCACATCCGAGTTTTCCCTTCGAGGAACATTCGGATGACAAGCCTCTGATGCAAAGAATGCCTTCGTTTGGCAGGAAGAACAACGTGACTCAGTAGAAGCAGTAACGTGACGGTGAATCAGTGGGGTACAAAAACGTACAGGGATGCGGCTGATTGCTTCCGTTCCTTATGCAGAGACAGGAATCTGCTGGAATACAAATTAAGCAGGTAGGAGGCTGGAAGAGCACAGCTAGCCAGGTTGCCTCAGATGTGGAGAAGTCAACGTTTAGCAGGTACCAATTATTCACGATTGGGGCACTTTTCGAAGGACAGCCTCCTGCCTGTTTACTCCTCTGCTTATGTAAACAGATTCGGGTTTTAAAGTTGTAGTGAAGAAGTAAGAGGCCAAACGGTTCAATTCCTCATTTTATGGAAGTTGGGCTCCCCTGAGGCCTTTGTCACTCTCAAAAGATGTGCCTGCTTAGTTCCACCTATGGGTCAAATTGAGGTTCAGTTCTCCCGCAGGTCATGAACAAATTTGACGGTATCTGACTTCAGTCTCATTCGCTGGTTCATTTGAGATTAAATCTTTGCAGGCAAAGCCTCATTGAGATGAACACTTCAGACGTCAGGCTGTGGGCCAAGTAGTGGAAATTGGAAACGAGAATGGATGGATGTTTGATGAATGGCACTGAAATAATGTATTATTCTGTGCTGTAAAAGCACGGTGCCACGAACATTCTTTTTTGTAAGAAATTTCTCATCGCAGGAAAAGAAAGCTATGCTGTTAAGAGAAGACGTAATTGCACATGCTGTCCTTCCTGGTCGACTAGTGGTTGCGATGCAGCGCTTTCACCGCTGTGGCTGGGTTCATGTCTTGGTCAAGGAATCAGGATTTATTGTTCCTGATAAGGGCAACAACAAAAGTAGGGCATCTTTGACAGGAATCGCATTTCAAAAGCGTCCGCATGTGCCTTGCAATATTGTACATGGCCGCAAGGTGGCTCACTGGTTATCACTACTGCCTCACAGCGCCAGAGATATAATTTGCCTACAACTAATTCGACTCTCAGTAAGGTGCCTTATTCAGGAGCAAATGAAGAGAAAAAGGGTAAGGAATTGTTCTGTGAGGGTTAACCGCTGGAGGATTGGTGTGCATGCGTTGAATCGAATAGCCAGTTTCTGAACTGTAGGCATTCTATGATCCCTTACTGTGTTGCTTTAGCACATGTTCAGACAGGGGAGAAAAGTGAGGAAAAACAGTCACTTCCCAGTCAGTGATTGATCCATTGTGCAACAACCAAAGGATTCACTTTTGACTGAACTAGCCCCCAATATCCCTACATTGGTAATGGCAGTATACAGAATTAGAGCGGGTTTTCCTGTATTGCATTGGACCCAGCATTCTTTCTCAAGAAAATCTATCCTGGGATATAAAGAGATGATGAAGGACATGGATGGCGATGACTGGAATGAAAAGATGTCATGAAGAATTGTCAGGGTTCACTTGGAAACAAATAATTGGAAAGGAATTCAACGATATAGTGAAGGTTAATGCCATTTGATAAGGCAAGACGAATAGACTTGGTGCTCGGAAACGAGCCAGGGCAGGTATCAAATATTGTGGTGGGAGAGCACTTTCGTGATACTGACCATAACTGCCTCACATTCTACATAGCTGTGGAGAAATTGAGGAGGAGGAAAAGGGGAGGATTTTTAATTGGGGAAAAAAAAACTATGATGCGATGAGACATGAGTTAGTTTGCATGGACTGGGA
Source organism: Chiloscyllium plagiosum (assembly GCF_037043375.1). NCBI lineage: Eukaryota > Metazoa > Chordata > Chondrichthyes > Orectolobiformes > Hemiscylliidae > Chiloscyllium > Chiloscyllium plagiosum. The sequence continues at coordinate 35,471,083 of NW_028270171.1, forward strand.
GCAATTGTTCCATGGTAATGGCACGATAGACATGTGGAGACTGTTTAAGGATCAGTTGTTGCGAGTGATGACTAAATATGTCCCTTTGAAACAGGCATGAAGGGATAAGATAAAGGAACCTTGGATGACGAGAGCAGTGGAGTGTCTCGTCAGAAGGAAGAAGTTAGCTTATATAAGGTGGAGGAAGCTAGGGTCAAGCTCAGCTCATGCGGATTACAGGCAGGCGAGGAAGGAGTGCAAATATGGTCAGAGGAGATCCAGGAGGGGGCACGAGAAAGCCTTTGAAGAACGGATTAGGGAGAACACAAAGACATTTTACACTTATGCGTGAAATAAGACAATGATCAAAGAAAGAGTAGGGTCGATCAGGGATAGCATAGGGAACTTGTGTGTGGAGCATGAGGAGGTCGGGGTAAATGAGTTTTTTGCTTCTGTCTTTACGAAAGAGACGAACTTTGTAGTGAATGAAACCTTTGAAAAGCAGGTGTGCATGCTGGAAGGGATAGAGATAGAGGAAGCTGATATGCTGAAACTTTTGTCAAACATTAAGGTTGATAAGTCGCCAGGCTCGGACCAGCTTTGTCCTCGGCTGCTTTGTGAAACGAGAAATACAATTGTTTAGCCACTTGCGAAGATCTTTGCTTCCTCGCTCTCCACTGGAACCGTATCTGAGAACTGAAGAGAGGCAAATGTAATTCCTCTCTTCAATAAAGGAAATAGGGAAATCCCCGGCATTCCAGACCAGTCAGTCTCACGTCTGTCGTCTGCAAGGTGTCAGAAAGGATTCAGTGGGATAGTTTATGACCATCAAGGCTACAGCGACACCTCGCACGTTAAATAGGTTTTATATTATCAAGGAAGGAGGTGCCAGGGCACGGGTAATAATAACCAAGACCCAGAAGAGTGAGTAGGGAACCTGGTGGTGTGGAATAGATAGACCTTTCTCCAACATTTATAGACAGGTTAATATAGTGGTACAGTCGCCCTCCCCCCCGCCCCCGAGATCCAGTGCAGAAGGTCAGACAGGAAAATGTAGTACCAGAACACGGCAACCTATGCAACTGGTATGATCATCAATGTTACTTCTTCATTTATCTATAATCAGATCATGATGGTGGGAATAATATGGGCCTGTGGAGAGAGTGGTAACCATGACCTTCCCGAGGGATGGAAGGGTGCTCTACCCTGCGGTACTATCAACTGGCACGTCATTGCTCGTCCCAAAGGCCAGTAATGGGTGATTCCGACGGGAAACCCCTCGGCATTGGACTGGGTATACACTCGCAGATCCCAGACCGACATGAGGAGCGAACATTGGGTGGTGTATTCTCTTGGGAGTCGGAACAATGGTGGCAATAAAAAAGGATTAGTAGCTTCGCATGTCGTGTTCTATTGTTAGCAATTGAGATGGAGGAAGTCTAATTCTCATTAATACTGATTTAATGGCGGTAAGGGAAGCAGTGATACAAAATCGATTACTACAAGACCTACTGACGGCTGAGAGAGGGAGTGTCTGCAAAACGTTAGGTACCTCATGCTGTTTTAATATTGCTGATGAGTCGAAGAATATCACTAGTGTCATAAATCATAAGAAGGCAGCAATAAGACCGCCTCCCCTAGCAGATGACTCCTGATTTCAATGGCTTGCCTCCCTTTGGGGAGCATGGCAGTAGTGGATTTTACACGCTCAACGAGTTGTGGGACTGATCTTACACATAACGCTTTGTGTAGAACCCGGTTTGTGTACCTGCCTACAGCATTTGTTTATGAGTGCAGCGGGATACCAAATGGGAAAACGATGAGATTCCCCGCAGCAGGAAGATCCGATTGCATGGATCCCACCATACCATTACGTTGAAGTGTGTGACGTGTAATAAATGGGCTACGTACAGGGCACACCAGAGCAAGTGACGATACCACCAGAAAGCTGTGTTACTGGTAGATGTTGTCTGACGGAAGGCCTGGTGCTCCCTAAGGAGTTTAATGTATAGCTATCTGGCTTTGTATACTTTTTTTGTCCTTGTGGTCATAAAAAGTCAAAACGTGGGGAAATGAATGGAAAATTGACATTAACTGTGAAATCTATAAAAGCATAGGGAAACAAAAGAAGAAAGGGCCTGACTAAAACCGGGGCAAGTATTGCAGACAAACAGTAAATGCAACCCAACCTAACATCAGACATCCAATGCCAGTTAAACCAAACTAACAGCAGACTTACAAGGTAAGTTAAAATACAATATTAACAGTCAAGGAATGAGAAAAAAACAGCTCTATATCTGGAACGGAACTCGAATATTAAGCATAGAAGCCAGATGTCCTGAAGGGAGTTCACTCTGGAATGCTATGCAAGAGTTTAAGAATGGGTTATATATAAACCGGATACTCAGGCTACAGTTACAAACTGGAGTGTTTTACTGGAGTTTTGGTGTGGCTTATAATTATGACCAACATACCCGGGGGGGATTTGCCGACTGGAGGAGAAAGTGAGGTCTGCAGATGCTGGAGATCAAAGTTGAAACTTTATTGCTGGAACAGCACAGCAGGTCAGGCAGCATCCAGGGAACAGGAGATTCGACGTTTCGGGCACAGGCCCTTCTTCAGGATTTCAGGATTTGCCGACTGGAACGTTACACATTTGAGATTGAATCTCTGATATGCTAACAAGAGATAATCAAAATTACTAAGGATTTGAAGGGGTGCAAGGTAGACCCTAGCATTTTTCTGCTCTGTGTGGTTTTCTGGAAAATGGAGGCGCTCAAATGTCGGCTCAGATTATCAATTAAAATTGCCTGAATTCAGGCAGAAGTCTGTCTGTCATCTCAGTGAAGGCTTTCCTGCACTCCTCAATAGCTTTGGTTATCGCTAAGACTACAACTTCTTATATTTAGATTTTACGTTCCCTACTTTGCATCAACATGTATTATATTAGTTACTTTCACAAACAGCATCATAATCAGAGCCATGAAATTTTCTAGAACTTCTGTCAGCTTCATTGACCAACATGAGTGCCACGTGTGAATGCGTTCCACAGGCATTTAAACAAAAGCTCATGTGTGTCTTACCATTTCACTTACCAATGCTAAGGTAAATAATTTTAAAATCAATAACTTTCCTTCTGTCTCTGTTCCAGTGAAAGTGGTTAAAATTACTTAAGAGTTTAAGCCTTCAACATATGCGTTGTTTACGTTGTCTTAATAAATACCAAAGCAAAGCTTTCAGTAATATTGTGTGGTATTGCAACTTGGAATAACGTTTCGAATTTTTTTTTCAATAGTAGTCATGATTTCATTTGTATACTTTGTTTGCTTAATCTTTTTGTTTATTTTCTCAATGTTTACCTCATTAATTGACAGCCAGTAAAATATACTGAGCTCCTAAAATCACTGAGGAATTAGTTGGATTGACACCTTCAGGATACACATGTGACTGGTCCAATTAATAGCCACCTCTCCAAGTTTGCCATAACTTAGGTATTCCAGTGTGAATCCGGCCATAAGGATGGAGATGGGCAGCGCCCAATCATGAAAATTCTATGGAAACAAAACGAAGTGCTGCAGATGCAGGAGATCTGAAATTAAAACAGAAAATGCTGGAGAAACTCAATAGTTCAGATGCTATCTGAGAAGAAAGAAACCAAGCTGCTGTTTCGAGTCCAATATGAGAAGTCATTCCCCATGGGAGGTGACTGCACAAAATGTGGAGGCATGTGACTGAGGGCGATTTCGCAGTTTGGATCAGACGTTGGCGAGCTGAAAGAAGACAGAGTGTGGCGATTGAACGGAAATGTTCTCCCTGGAGTTCAGTTACAAGCACTGATGTGTTTTAAGTCAATTGCGATTTGTCATTTTAAAAGGACCCAAGATGAGGGCTTAGAAGGAATGGTTAGTAAATTTGCTGATGATACGAAGTTCATTACAGTAATGGACAGTGTTGAAGGTTGTTGCAGATTACAGAGGGACATGGAGAAGCTGCAGAGCTGGGCTGAGATGTGACGAATAGAGTGCAATGCAGAAAGGTGTGAGATGATTCACTTTGAAAGGAGTAACAGGAATGTGTGAATGGTATAATGCTTGGTAGTGTAGATGCTGTCCATGTAGATAGACCCTCAAAGATGCCACGCAGGTTAGTTGGCTGGTTGAAGGCTTTATTGGTGACGGGATTGAATGTTGGAATAATGAGATCATGCTGCAGCTGTACAAAGCTCTGGTGTGGCCGCACTGGGACTATTGCGTACAGTTCTGGTCACTGCATTATAGGAAGGATGCAAAAACATTTGGATAGTGTTCAGACGAGATTTACTGGGATGTTCGTGTCAAGGATGTGGTGTTTGAAACCTACAGCAGGTCAGGCAGCATCCGAGGATCAAGAAAATTGACAATTGAGCAAAATTCGAAAAGTCGATTTTTCTGCTCCTCAGATGCCGCCTGATCTGCTGTGCTTTACCAGTACCACACTCTTGAATTTTAGCTCCAGCATCTGCAGTACTCACTTTCGCCCGTTATGAGGATGTTGCCTGGTATGGAGGGGAGACCTGTCGAAGAAATTTGAGGGACGTGCGGCTGCTTTTCTGAGAGAGAAGAAGGGTGAGAGATGAATCATTTGAGACATACAAGTTAATCAGATGGTCAGACCAAATGTTCAGTTAGAGCTTTTTTCCGGGGATGGTTATGGATAGCATGAGCGGGCATAATTTCAAACTGAGGGGTGATCAATATAGCAAAGATGTTAGAGGTAGGTTCATTACTCAGAGAATAGTCAGAGCGTGGAACACTCCGCCTGCAACAGGTGCACACTTTCCAAACTTACAGGCATTAAGTGGTCACTAAATAGGCATATGGACGACAATGGATTAGTGTAAGTTAAATGGGCTTCACATTGGTTCCGCAGGTCGGCACAACATCGAGGGCTAAAGGATAGAACATAGAACATAGAACAATACAGCACAGAACAGGCCCTTCGGCCCACGATGTTGTGCCGAACTTCTAACCTAGATTAAGTACCCATCCATGTACCTATCCAAATGCCGCTTAAAGGTCGCCAATGATTCCGACTCTACCACTCCCACGGGCAGCGCATTCCATGCCCCCACCACTCTCTGGGTAAAGAACCCACCCCTGACATCTCCCCTATACCTTCCACCCTTCACCTTAAATTTATGTCCCCTTGTAACACTCTGTTGTACCCGGGGAAAAAGTTTCTGACTGTCTACTCTATCTATTCCTCTGATCATCTTATAAACCTCTATCAAGTCACCCCTCATCCTTCACCGTTCCAACGAGAAAAGGCCGAGAACTCTCAACCTATCCTCGTACGACTTCCTCTCCATTCCAGGCAACATCCTGGTAAATCTTCTCTGCACCCTCTCCAAAGCTTCCACATCTTTCCTAAAGTGAGGCGACCAGAACTGCACACAGAACTCCAACTGTGGCCTAACCAAAGTCCTGTACAGCAGCAACATCACTTCACGACTATTGAATTCAATCCCTCTGCTAATGAACGATAATACTCAATAGGCCTTCTTACAAACTCTATCCACCTGAGTTGCAACCTTCAAAGATCTATGTACATAGACCCCAAGATCCCTCTGTTCCTCCACCTGACTAAGAACCCTACCATTAACCCTGTATTCCGCATTCTTATTTGTTCTTCCAAAATGGACAACCTCACACTTGGCAGGGTTGAACTCTATCTGCCACTCCTCAGCCCAGCTCTGCATCATATCTAAGTCCCTCTGCAGCCGACAACAGCCCTCCTCACTGTCCACAACTCCACCTATCTTCGTATCATCTGCAAATTTACTGACCCACTCTTCGACTCCCTCATCTAAGTCATTAATAAAAATTACAAACAGCAGAGGACCCAGAACTGATCCCTGCGGAACTCCACTTGTAACTGGGATCCAGGCTGAATATTTACCATCTACCACCACTCTCTGCCTTCGACCGGTTAGCCAGTTTTCTATCCAATTGGCTAAATTTCCCTCTATCCCATGCCTCCTGACTTTCCGCATAAGCCTACCATGGGGAACCTTATCAAATGCCTTACTAAAATCCATGTACACTACATCCACTGCTCTACCCTCATCCACATGCTTGGTCACCTCCTCGAAGAATTCAATTAGACTTGTAAGGCAAGACCTACCCTTCACAAATCCGTGCTGGCTGTCCCTAATCAAGCAGTGTCTTTCCAGATACTCATAAATCCTATCCCTCAGTACCCTTTCCATTACTTTGCCTACCACAGAAGTAAGACTAACAGGCCTGTAATTCCCGGGGTTATCCCTATTCCCTTTTTTCAACAGGGGCACAACATTCGCTACTCTCCAGTCCCCTGGTACCACCTGCCAGTGAAGACGAGAAGATCATTGCCAACGGTACTGCAATTTCCTCTCTTGCTTCCCACATAATCCTAGGATATATCCCGTCAGGCCCGGGGGACTTGTCTCTCCTCAAGTTGTTCAAAATGTCCAACACATCTTCCTTCCTAACAGGTATCTCTTCTAGCTTACCAGTCCATTTCACACTCTCCTCTTCTACAATACGGTCCCTCTCGTTCGTAAATACTGAAGAGAAGTACTTGTTCAAGACCTCTCCTATCTCTTCCGACTCAATACACAGTCTCCCAATACTGTCCTTGATCGGACCTACCCTCGTTCTCGTCATTTGATCGGACCTACCCTCGTTCTCGTCATTGATCGGACCGACCCTCGTTCTCGTCATTAAATTGTGATTCGCCTAATGTTCTATGATCTATGTTCTAACTCTGTATTACTATCTGCGCAGATGCTGCCAGACTGGTTGAAAACGCTAGCAGGGCATCACCTTAACATCTAAAAGCTTGGAGCTTTGAAGGAGCTGTGGATGTTTCTGAATTGCATGCACCATGTGAAAATCCAACACGATCTTACGGACATAGAACTTTACAGTGCAGCACAGGCCCTTCGGCCTTCGGTGTCGAGCCGATCAATGAAAGCAAGCTGAAGCCCATCTAAACTACACTATTCCATTTTCATTCATATGTTTTCCCACGAACATTTAAATGCTCTTAAAGTTAGCAAGTCTACTCCTGTTTCAGGAAAGCCGTTCCCCACCCTTCCTACTCTGAGTAAAGAACCAACCTCTGATATCTGTCCAATATCTATCACCCCTCAATTTAAAGCTGCACTCCCTCGTGCTAGCAATCACCAACCGAGGAAAAAGGCTCCCACTGTCACCCTATCTAAACCCCTGGTTATCTTGTGTGTCTCAATTAAGTCAACGCTTAACCTTCTTCTCCAAAACGAAAACAGCCTAAAGCCTCTCAGCCCTCCGTTACAAGACCTTCCGTACATGCCAGGCAACGTCCTGGCAAATCTCTTTCTTCCACATTCTTCCAATAAAGTGGCGACTGGAATTGTAAGCAATACTCCAAGTGCAGCAACACTAGAATTTTGTACAGCTGTAGCATCATGTAGTGACTTCGAAACTCTAACCCTCTTCCAATGAAAGCTAACACACTGTGTGCCTTCTTAACAACACTATCAACCTGCGTGACATCTTTCAGGGACTTATGCAAATCGCATGGAGATCTATCTGCTCATCTGCACTACCAAGTACCTAACCATTAGCCTAGTACTGTGCATTGCTGTTACTCCTTCGAAAGTGAATCACCTCAAGCTTTTCCACATTAAACTCCATTTGCCACCTCTCATCCCAGCTCTTCAGCTTATCTATGGCCCTAAGTAACCTATACGTCGTTCAACACAATCTACAACTCCACCGACCTTAGTGGCATCCATAAATTTAATAATACATCCTTCCGTGTCCTCGTTGCACATCTCTTATAAAAGTGCCAAACAGCAGTGGCTCCAAATCAGATCCTTGTGCGAGGCCACCAGTAACTGAACTCCAGGATGAACATTTCCCATGCGCCATCACCTTCTGTCTTCTTTCAGCTACGCAATTTCTGATCTAAATTATTACATGCCTCTGTATTTTGTGCAATACCCTCCTGTGGGGAACCTTATAAAACATTTTACTGAAATCCAGATGTACCACAACAACTGTTTTACCCTCATCCACCTGTTTAGTCACCTTCTCAGATAACTCAATAAGGTTTGTGAGGCACTACCTGCATCTCAGTATTCTCTTCTACATTATTGTCTTTGTCCAGTATGAATACTGATGAAAAATGTCCATTTAGCGCCATTCCTTTCTCTTCAGGCTCCACCCACAACTTCCCAATCTTGTCGTTGTTTGGTCCTAATTTGACTCTAGTAGTCATTCTTCATTTTCTAACAAACCTATTGAAAACTTTATGGTTTTTCTTGATTCTACCTGTCAAAGACATCCCATGCCCCCCTCCTGGTTCTTCATAGCTCTCTCTTTAGGTATTTCCTGGCTAACTTGTAGTAGTAAACCACGGATCTTGCGGTCGACCACTTCTTCATTACCTGACAGGTACTTTGTTATCAAGGACATTCCATAGCTGTTACTTGAACAAACTCCATATTTCAATTTTGCACATCTCCTACAGTTTCCTTCCCCATCCTATACATCCTAAGTCTTGCCTAATCGCATCGTGGTTGCCTTTCCCGCACTTGGCCTACAGTACATGGCTGTCCATCTTCATCGCTAAAGTAAAGGTAACTGAATTGTGGTCACTATCACCAAAGTGCTCACCTACTTCCAAATCTTGCAGCGAGCCTGGTTCATTACCCAGTACCAAATTCAACGTGACCTTGCCTCTGTTAGCCTATCTCCATACTATTTCAGCAAACCTTCCTGCACACATTGGATAAAAACTGAACCATCTAAAGTTCTCAAAATATAGTGTTTCTAATCAATATTTGGAAAGTTAAAGTCCGCATAACCCTGTGACTTTGCTCCTGTCTAGAATCATCTTTGCAACCTTTCCTCTATTTCTGGAATTTTTCAGGGGCCTATCGAAAACTCCGAACTACCTGATCTCTCTAATCCTGTTTCAAACTTCAGACCATACTACCTGAGTAGACGAGTCCTTATCAAACGTCCCTTATGCCACCTGAATACTGTTCTTAACTAACAATGCCGCACCTCCCTATTTTCTACCACCTTCCCCGTTCGTACTGAAACATCTGAACATCGCAACCTGCGACAATCATTCCTGTCCATGTTGTATCATGTTTGCAGCAACCAGTCCTGGTCCTGCTCTATCCATGGCTCCGAAATGGCCTCAACATCGAAGTCTCTGGTATGAATACTTGCTGCACGTTCACCCAACGTATTTTCAATGCTCCTGGTGTTGAAGTAGACATACTTCAAAACAACATTTTGCTTGCCGTTTCCCTCTTGCGATCTTGAAAAGTTTTTATTGACCTCACTACTCTCAACCTCCTATACTCTGGAGGTAAAATTCAGTTTCCCATTCCCCTGCTGAAGTAGTTTAAACCGAACTGAAAAGCATTAGAACATTATTACCGAAGACATTGGAACTCCTTTGGGTCGGGTGTAGACCACCCCGTTTGTAGAGGTCCCACCTACAAAGAATGAACCCCAATTATCCAAGTGGCACGGGTAACAAACCAGAGATAAATGCTCTGTTTGCTCTACAAAGAAAGCTGCTCATGTGCCATTGAAAAGAAGGGAAGAATAAACAGAGAAATGCACAAAATAATGAGACAGAATGAATCATTTACTTTAAATGTCATTTGTGCGCACCATTTGAAATATTCATTGTAACCTGTGCCCATTTTATATGGGGGGGAATATTTTTCCCTAATCTGAGTAATCCAAATCATTAAAGTTATACCATTCAACATTGAACATATGCCAATTAAAAAAAAAATAAATAGAATTGACTTCCAAATGTACTAAAGTACACGACAAGACGACCTGACAATTCACAGATTCAAGCATCTTATCTGAGGACAAATAATGTCTCGCCGTGGTGAGTAGATTAGTCTTTTAACCTTTGGGAACTGTTCAACGGGAAGTAGTTATAGAAAGCTATAATCAACATTACTGGTGTGTATTGGTGACAATGCTGACAAATAGAGGTTGAGAACAAAATACACGTGGGCCTCGGATCGGAAAATGTTGAAATAATAGTGATAAGGATTTAGAATTATTTGAAAATATCATGGCTGAATTTGTGTTCATTCCTGACACCATAAATCCTGCATGTCCTCTGTTTTGCCTACTCAGGACAATCTCATCAGCTGCATCAAAAGTAACTGCGCTCCGTAATGCCTGCGTCTCATTCATTCCAGGAGGAAGACAGCCCACAGTAGGCCAGATAGAAACAAAACATGTGGTGCCTGTCCAATATTCATCTCCCCAACACTGACGTGGACAACATGCTTTCTCCGACTGCCCCAAGCAGCTGACTGACCATGTTCAAGCTCCTGGATTGATGTCTGACTTGGTCCTGACACCAGAAACACCTGCTGACAACCGTGAAAAGCTCCCTGATGTTGTATCTGCACTAAACAGTGCATCAGATATTAGTACTGTGAGCCTGTGAGTAAAGCAGAGCTCAAAAAGTCAATGCAATGCAAGGCAGGTCACCTCCGAATCATTGAACCGGATAACAGCAAAGAACAAGTTCCAGCTGCGGCTCAGATCAGTCCATGGACTGTGTGCATACCCCTTCGTGCACAGTGTTCTTGCTGCAGCATTGCAGTGGTAATTGCTAGTGCAGCACTGAAGAGAATAACAAAGTTGTAACTGGATCCGATAAGTGATCAGAGGGTTATTAAAGGCTGGGATAGCTGATGCGAATGTCCACGGATGTGGCGTGAATGTAGCCCATGCCCTGAGATGTGATGTCTGTTATTCAACATGCCGGTCCTTCAAAGCAAGTGATGAGCTAAAGTCGCAAGGAAACAGCTGTGACTTCCATGTCAAGAATTCTCGATATCTCACTTACTTAGCGTGTGTGGTAAGAGATGAAACTGATTTTAAAGAAGCAACTTATGCCTTTAATAAGGCAGAACAAGTTGTAGTCCCTCCTAATTACAAACTCACCACTCAGTTGCTAGGAATTTTGCAGTGCTGCCTGAAGATGCATAAAAGATAGGATGATTTTCTCCAAACATCAAAATAGGACTCATCAGGTTTCTCATTTGATTCAACCACAAATATCATGTCAAAGACCACATTTTACAGGTCCCTTCAAAGTTCTACCGAAAAAGACTAACTATTCTGTTCTGCAGATACTGCCTGTGAGACTCCTGTGAGATCTGACTTAATCTCTGCTGAGACCATTCAATTTTCGGTGTTTAAGCCATTTCAACATGTGTGCATGCTTATTTCTTTAAATATTCCCCGATTTATTTCTGAATATGATAACAGATACAAAAGCAAACGATTCACAGCAATATGAAAATTAAAACCTGCAATTGCACAAACAACTAATAACTAAGCTACAAATGGAAACTCTTAGCAATAATAACGATGACAGTAACTATAACGCGGCTCAACACAACAAATCAATAAGCCTTGATCATCGAGTGCATAAGTTGTGCATATTTATTGAACGTAGTTCCTCACCTCTGGTTGCCAGATTCATTACATACAACTGCCATTGCTATGTAAAGCCTCTTGTTAATATGATGGACAAATCTGTACCGGGTCAGTCCAAAAAGGACTTATGGAAATTCGCAGTTTTATGGTACACCATACTTGTAAAAAAGTCCAACAGGATGTAATACATGCATAGCTTACTCCAGCCTGCCAGCCCGCCAGCCCCGGGTTATTTTGTGACACACACGCTAATGAAATGTTCTTTCTAGCAAAAAAAAATGAGGATACTGAAAAGCCTTTTTTGTGTGCATCTAATGAAAGTCAACTAACAAAGCCAAGAAGAAGAGATACCCAGTCTATCTCTACCTCCGTCCCCAAGGCCTTCTCTATTTTGCCTACCGCACTGCTTCAGTATGTCCACAGTCCCTGGAAGGACCAAAGACAATGCGTAAGTGTGTCCATGCTTACTTTGCATTTAGGACACATTGGAGATGCTCCTGCTTTTACTTTAGCAAGGTGGTCTGGGGCCAGATGGACCCATTAGAGAATTTTCAATTGCAAGGCGTGTGCCCTGTTGTAACTCGAGATCCTTCTTGCATTTTCCCAGGTATGATCCCATATTTCAGTAGAGACCTCAACATCCAACTTCCTCTCCCATATCTTACAGAGCAATATGGTCTCGTATGAGGGAAGCCACTCCAAATAGATGATACACGTTCCTAACAGATGATATGCCCTCAGCACTCAGCACTCTCTTCTCTATGTCAGAACAATAATGATCAGTTAGAAGTGTGGTCTCTTTTTGGATGAAGTTTCCAATTTGAAGAAACGAAGCAGGTTCATCCTGTGCAAACCATATTTCAGAGTGAACTGGTCAAAGAACATCGATATATCATCTTTGAATAAACTACCCAGGCAAGGTCCGCTCCGAGCTGCCCATATATTAAACTCAGAGTTCATCATCCCTGGCTGATGTCAAAAATCAAGTTTTGGCAATATTGGCCTCATCCTGATGCATTGCCTTCGACACCTCTACAATAATGTTGACTATTGAGCGATGGCAATATTTTGGTAACTGTTCTCATTTTGTCTACGAGCAGCTGGCTCATGAGGATGCATCTTGCCTGAGATGTTTCGATGTCCAACCAAAGTGAGTGAGGGTCGCCCGAGCCAAATCACTCTCCTATGGTAGCAAAGAGCTTAGTGGATAGGTTTTGATATGTAGGAGGCTCTCTCCTCCCAACTGAACTTTATTCAATTTAATTAGTGGAGGCTTGAAATACCAGATAAAAGAACTGAACCAGCCACTCAGTCTTCAAAGTATTTTCAGGCTAAAAAGCAGAGAGAGCTTTCTAATATGATGCAACAGACGGGGCAGCATGCTCATTTTAATGAGGGCTATCACACCTAACCAAGAGATCAGAAGCGCCTCCATCCACGACGGTCCTGCTTCATTGTAGAACATAGAACATAGAAGAATACAGCGCAGTACAGGCCCTTTGGCCCTCGATGTTGCGCCGATCCAAGCCCACCTAACCTATACTAACCCACTATCCTCCATATACCTATCCAATGCCCGCTTAAATGCCCATAAAGAGGGAGAGTCCACCACTGCTACTGGCAGGGCATTCCATGAACTTACGACTCGCTGAGTGAAGAACCTACCCCTAACTTCAGTCCTATATCTACCCCCCCTTAATTTAAAGCTATGCCCCCTTGTATAACCCGACTCCATACGCGGGAAGAGGTTCACACTGTCAACCCTATCTAACCCCCTAATCATCTTGTACACCTCAATCAAGTCACCCTTAAACCTTCTTTTCTCTAATGAAAACAGCCCCAAGTGTCTCAGTCTTTCCTCATACGATCTTCCTTCCATACCAGGCAACATCCTGGTAAACCTCCTCTGCACCCGTTCCAGTGCCTCCACATCCTTCCTATAGTATGGCGACCAAAACTGCACACAATATTCCAGATGCGGCCGCACCAGAGTCTTATACAACTGCATCATGACCTCAGGACTCCGGAACTCAATTCCTCTACCAATAAAGCCAGTACGTCATATGCCTTCCTCACCGCACTATTCACCTGGGTGGCAACTTTCAGAGATCTGTGTACATGGACACCAAGATTCCTCTGCTCATCCACACTACCAAGTATCCGACCATTAGCCCAGTATCCCATCTTTTTGTTATTCTTCCCAAAGTGAATCACCTCACACTTAGCTACATTGAATTCCATTTGCCACCTTTCTGCCCAGCTCTGCAGCTTCTCTATATCCTGCTGTAACCTGCCACATCCTTCCTCACTGTCAACAACTCCTCCGACTTTCGTATCATCCGCAAACTTGCTCACCCAACCTTCTAACCCCTCTTCCAGGTCATTTATAAAAATGACAAACAGCAATGGTCCCAAAACAGATCCTTGCGGAACAACGCTAGTGACGGCACTCCATGAAGAAACTTTGCCATCAACTACTACCCTCTGTCTTCTTCCATCCAGCCAATTCCTAATCCAAACCTCCAACTCACCCTCAATGCCATATCTCCGTATTTTCTGCAGTAGCCTACCATGGGGAACCTTATCAAACGCCTTACTAAAATCCATATATACCACATCTATCGCTTTCCCCTCATCAACCCCCTTCGTCACCTTTTCAAAGAATTCAATAAGGTTTGTGAGGCACGACCTGCCCTTCACAAAACCATGCTGACTATCCTTGATCACATTATTCCTATCCAGATGTGCATAAATCCTATCCCTTACAATTCTCTTTAAGACTTTGCCCACAACAGAAGTGAGACTCACCGGCCTATAGTTACTAGGGTTATCCCTACTCCCCTTTTTGAACAACGGAACCACATTTGCTATCCTCCAGTCTTCTGGCACTACTCCTGTAGACAAAGAGAACATAAAAATCAAGGCCAATGGATAAATGCCATCAGGCCCAGGTGACTTATCTATTTTCACCTTTTCCAGGATTTCCAACACCTCTTCTCTACATACCTCAAAGCCATCCATTCTACTTATTTATGACTCAGTATTCACATCGACGACAATGCCCTGTTCCTGAGTAAATACTGAAGAAAAGTATTCATTCAGTGTCTCCCCAATCTCTTCCGCCTCCACACGCAACTTCCCACTACTATCCTTGACTGGACCTATTCCTACCCTAGTCATTCTTTTATTCCTAACATACCTATAGAAAGCCTTAGGGTTTTCCCTAATCCTACCGACTAAGGACCTTTCATGTCCCCTCCTTGCTGCTCTTAGCTCTCTCTTCAGGTCCTTCCTGGCTACCCTATAACTCTCAATCGCCCCAATTGAACCTTCACGTCTCATCTTGAGATAGGCCGCCCTCTTCCATTTAACAAGGGATTCCAATTCCTTATTAAACCACGGCTCCCTCGCACGACCCTTTCCTCCCTGCCTGACAGGTACATAATTATCAAGGACACTCAATAGTTGCTCCTTGAACAAGCTCCAAATATCATTTACACTCTTGCCTTGGAGTCTACGTTTCCAAGCCACACATCCTAAGTCATGCCTCACCGCATCATAATTTCCCTGACCCCAGCTATAACTCTTGCCCTGTAGTACACACTTATCCCTCTCCATCACGAGTGTAAAAATCACCGAATTATGGTCACTATCCCCAAAGTGCTCACCTACCTCTAATTCTAACACCTGGCCTGGTTCGTTACCCAGAACCAAATCCAGTATGGCCTCACCTCTTGTTGGCCTGTCTACATATTGCGTCAGGAAACTCTCCTGCACACATTGAACAAACACTGACCCATCTAACGAACTTGAGCTATAGCTTTCCCAATCAATATCAGGAAAGTTAAAGTCCCCCATAACAACCACCCTATTACTGTCACTCATCTCCTGAATCACCTTCCCTATCCTTTCTTCAATGATTCTAGGACTATTAGGAGGCCTGCAAAAGACTCCTAACAGGGTGACCTCACCTTTCCTATTCCTAACCTCCGCCCAAACTACCTCAGATGGCAAGTCCTCATCCATCGTCCTTTCCACCACTGTAATACTATCTTTGACAAGCAATGCCACACCTCCCCCTCTTTTACCCCCACCTCTGACCCTACTAAAACATTTAAATCCTGGAACCTGCAACAGCCAATCCTGTCCCTGTTCTAGCCATGTCTCCGTAATAGCCACAACATCGAAGTCCCAGGTACCAACCCACGCTGCAAGTTCACCTACCTTATTTCGTATACTTCTTGCATTGAAGTATACACACTTCAAGCCACTTTCCTGTTTACAGACACCCTCCTTGGAAATTGATGCCATGTTCCTAACCTCCCTACACTCCAGGCCCTGCACCCTGAAGCTACAATCTGGGTTCCCATGCCCCAGCAGAGCTGCCTCACAGACCCTGCACCTCTTGCTCTGACAATGGTGCTTTGAGGAGAGACTATTGGTCGGGGGTCGCTGCTTGAAGGTCCAAATTCTTTGAAAAAAACTTCACCTTAATTCGCCCACTGTCACAGCTTTTTGAGTGGTACAATTCAGAGAATAATTTCCAGAACAGTGCGTTACTCATTTTAGAATCCTGGGTCAAACGTGCAGTGTCGTCTCTGATCAAGGTAATGGCCTGGGGATATGTATTTCCCAACAGGATATGTTTACTTTCATGGCTCAGAGAGTTGTGTACATGATTTGATACGTCAGTTTGAAGTTTTACATGATGTTTATGAGGCATCTTTTGGCGTGCTGTGTCCAGTTCATTTCGCGCTGTTAGAGGATGGATATTATTAAGCTGTAGAGAGTTCATAAGCGATTTGCCAGGATGTTTCTCAGAAGGAAGGAATTGAGTTATAAGATGAGGTTAGATGTAGATTGGGACTCTTTGACATTTATGATAGAGATAAATGTGTTCTTGGTTGGTAAGAGGATAAAATGGGAGGTCTTGCACTTTGAAAAAAAAAGGAATACAGACATGGACAATATTCTCAAATTTGAGAAAATTCATAATGCCAAAGTTCAAAAGGATCTGAGTTTGATAGTCAGAATTCTCCAAAATTTAACTCACAGGTTGAGTCCGTGGTTAAGAAAGCAAATGTCGTGTTTTAATTTATCATAAGAAGGTTGGAATGTAAAAGCAGCGATTGCGACTGACCTTTTATACAACTCTTGTTGACGTCATTTAGAATACTGTCTGCAATTTCAGGCCCCACTCCTCAGGAAGAACATACTGGCACTAGAGCATGTCCAGCGGAGGTTCCAATGGATGGTCCCTGGAATGGTTCATCTAATATACAATGAACGGCAGAGATTCCTTGGATTGTATTCATTAGAGATTAGAAGATTCAGGGGAGATCTATTAGAAAATAATAAGATAATGTATCTCTCAGAAAAGTTGGACTCAGGGAAATTGTTGCCATTAGGCGAGGATAAGAGTATCCATGGATCGTGTCTTAGAATTAGAGGGGATTAATTTTGAACTGAAATAAGGAGTGGCCCTGTGGAATTCAGTGCCACGCAGCGCAATGGAGGCTTAGACTTTAAATGTTTTCAAGCAAAGATTGATAATTCATGATCTCGCAAGAAATTAAGGGCTATGGGAAGAGTGCAGTGAAGTGGTGTTGAAATGCCCATCAGCAATGATTGAATGGCGTAGTGGACTCGATGTTGCAAAAGGGCTTACTTCTACTACTGTGCCTTATGGCCTTGTGGTCTAATAGTTACGAGGGATGGTAGTAGCCAGAGGAATGGTGTTGAGAAACAAATCGATCATGTTCAAATGTAGAAGCAGGCTGATTAGTGATATTCAATATAGCTTGGTGCATGAGAAACCATAGCTCACTTACTTCATCGAGATTTTTTAAGTAAAAAAGAGGACTGATAATGGCAGAATGTTTGGCGTGATCTATATGCACTTCAGTAAGTCATTTAACAAAGTTCCGTATGGTAGACTAGTTAGCCAGCTTATATCACATAGGATTTCGGGAGAACTGGCCACTTGGATACAGAAGTGGCTCGCTGGTCGAACACAGACTGTGGTGGTGGAGGGTTACGTTTCAGACTGGAGGCCTGTGGTTAGTGGTGTGCCACAAGTATCAGTGTTGCCTTTTCGTTCTTTATTTAAATGATTTGCATGTAAACGCAGGTGGTATACTTCCTAAGCTTGCAGAAGACCCGTAAATTGGAGGTGCACTGGACAAGGAAGAAGGTTGCCTCAGAGCAAATCAGGATTTAGATCAGATGGTCCAGTAAGCTGAAGCGTGGCGCATGGAGTTGAACTTAGGTAAATGTGAGCTGTCGTGGCATGCATGTGGGGGCGGCGCCGTGCTTCAGTGGTCAGCTTTTCCGTCTCACAACATCAGGGACTCGTATTTGATTTCTACCTCAAGCGACTGTCTATTTGGAGTTTGTATATTCTCCCCGTGTCTGTGTGGGTATCCTCTGCGTGTTCCAGTTTCATCCAACAATCTAAAGATTTGCAGACCAGGTGAATTGGCCTGCTCAATTCTCTGTAGTGTGAGGTGCATTAGTCAGATGTAAATATCGGGTAGGGGAATGGGTCTGTGTACGTTACTCTTTCGAGGGTCAGTGTGGTCTTTATGACCTTTGTCCTTACTGTATGTAATCTAATTCTGTATTTTCCGAGAGGCAAAAAAGGGCAGAACGTATACACTTAATGTTAAGGTTCTTCGAGTGTTGCTGAACAAAGACACCTTGGAGTATAGGCTCCTATTCCCTTGAAAGTGGAGTTCACTTTTAGATAGGAAAATGAAGAGGACATTTGGTATGTTTTACTTTATTGGTCGGAGACTTAAGGAGAGAAGTTGGGAGGTCATATTGTAGGTGAACACGACATTTGTTCGGTTACAATAGGAAGAATATTGTGAAATTTGAAAACGTTTGTAAATCTTGATTTTTCTGTGAAAATGATATCAAAAACAACAAGAGACTGAAAGAAGCAATCTAACAAGCTTATGGCTTTTACGGGAAGATATGGACTGAAGGATAGGGCATTGAGGCATGTACAACGTAGAACATAGAACATAGAACATAGAAGAATACAGCGCAGTACAGGCCCTTGGGCCCTCGATGTTGCGCCGATCCAAGCCCACCTAAACTACACTAACCCACTATCCTCCATATACCTATCCAATGCCCTCTTAAATGCCCATAAAGAGGGAGAGTCCACCACTGTTACTGGCAGGGCATTCCATGAACTAACGACTCGCTGAGTGAAGAACCTACCCCTAACATCAGTCCTATATCTACCCCCCCTTAATTTAAAGCTATGCCCCCTTGTAATACCCGACTCAATACGCGGGAAAAGGTTCATACTGTCGACCCTATCTAACCCCCTAATCATCTTGTACACCTCAATCAAGTCACCCCTAAACCTTCTTTTCTCTAGTGAAAACAGCCCCAAGTGCCTCAGTCTTTCCTCATACGATTTTCCTTCCATACCAGGCAACATCCTGGTAAACCTCCTCTGCACCCGTTCCAATGCCTCCACATCCTTCCTATAGTATGGCGACCAAAACTGCACACAATATTCCAGATGCGGCCGTACCAGAGTCTTATACAACTGCATCATGACCTCAGGACTCCGGAACTCAATTCCTCTACCAATAAAAGCCAGTACGCCATATGCCTTCCTCACCGCACTATTTACCTGGGTGGCAACTTTCAGAGATCTGTGTACATGGACACCAAGATCCCTCTGCTCATCCACACTACCAAGTATCCGACCATTAGCCCAGTACCCCATCTTTTTGTTATTCTTCCCAAAGTGAATCACCTCGCACTTAGCTACATTGAATTCCATCTGCCACCTTTCTGCCCAGCTCTGCAGCTTCTCTATATCCTGCTGTAACCTGCCACATGCTTCCTCACTGTCAACAACTCCTCCGACTTTCGTATCATCCGCAAACTTGCTCACCCAACCTTCTAACCCCTCTTCCAGGTCATTTATAAAAATGACAAACAGCAATGGTCCCAAAACAGATCCTTGCGGAACACCGCTAGTGACGGCACTCCATGAAGAAACTTTTCCATCAACTACTACC
This sequence comes from Chiloscyllium plagiosum, assembly GCF_037043375.1. NCBI lineage: Eukaryota > Metazoa > Chordata > Chondrichthyes > Orectolobiformes > Hemiscylliidae > Chiloscyllium > Chiloscyllium plagiosum. The sequence continues at coordinate 35,490,614 of NW_028270171.1, forward strand.
CTCTGTCTTCTTCCATCCAGCCAATTCCTAATCCAAACCTCTAACTCACCCTCAATGCCATATCTCCGTATTTTCTGCAGTAGCCTACCATGGGGAACCTTATCAAACGCCTTACTAAAATCCATATATACCACATCTACCGCTTTCCCCTCATCAACCTCCTTCGTCACCTTTTCAAAGAATTCAATAAGGTTTGTGAGGCACGACTTGCCCTTCACAAAACCATGCTGACTATCCTTGATCACATTATTCCTATCTAGATGTGCATAAATCCTATCCCTTACAATTCTCTCTAAGACTTTGCCCACAACAGAAGTGAGACTCACCGGCCTATAGTTACTAGGGCTATCCCTACTCCCCTTTTTGAACAAGGGAACCACATTTGCTATCCTCCAGTCTTCTGGGACTACTCCTGAAGACAAAGAGGACATAAAAATCAAGGCCAATGGCTCTGCAATCTCCTCCCTTGCTTCCCAGAGAATCCTAGGATAAATGCCATCAGGCCCAGGGGACTTATCTATTTTCACCTTTTCCAGGATTTCCAACACCTCTTCTCTACATACCTCAAAGCCATCCATTCTACTTATTTTTGCCTCAGTATTCTCATCGACAACAATGCCCTGTTCCTGAGTGAATACTGAAGAAAAGTATTCATTCAGTGTCTCCCCAATCTCTTCCGCCTCCACACGCAACTTCCCCCTACTATCCTTGACTGGACCTATTCCTACCCTAGTCATTCTTTTATTCCTAACATACCTATAGAAAGCCTTAGGGTTTTCCCTAATCCTATCTACTAAGGACCTTTCATGTCCCCTCCTTGCTGCTTTTAGCTCTCTCTTCAGGTCCTTCCTGGCTACCCTATAACTCTCAATCGCCCCAATTGAACCTTCACGTCTCATCTTGAGATAGGCCGCCCTCTTCCATTTAACAAGGGATTCCAATTCCTTATTAAACCACGGCTCCCTCGCACGACCCTTTCCTTCCTGCCTGACAGGTACATAATTATCAAGGACACTCAATAGTTGCCCCTTGAACAAGTTCCACATATCATTTACACTCTTGCCTTGGAGTCTACTTTTCCAAGCCACACATCCTAAGTCATGCCTCACCGCATCATAATTTCCCTTACCCCAGCTATAATTCTTGCCCTGTAGTACACACTTATCCCTCTCCATCACGAGTGTAAAAATCACCGAATTATGATCACTATCCCCAAAGTCCTCACCTACCTCTAATTCTAACACCTGGCCTGGTTCGTTACCCAGAACCAAATCCAGTATGGCCTCACCTCTTGTTGGCCTGTCTACATATTGTGTCAGGAAACTCTCCTGCACACATTGAACAAACACTGACCCATCTAACGAACTTGAGCTATAGCTTTCCCAATCAATATCAGGAAAGTTAAAGTCCCCCATAACAACCACCCTATTACTGTCACTCATCTCCTGAATCACCTTCCCAATCCTTTCTTCAATGATTCTAGGACTATTAGGAGGCCTGCAAAAGACTCCTAACAGGGTGACCTCACCTTTCCTATTCCTAACCTCAGCCCAAACTACCTCAGATGGCAAGTCCTCATCCATCGTCCTTTCCACCGCTGTAATACTATCTTTGACAAGCAATGCCACACCTCCCCCTCTTTTACCCCCACCTCTGACCCTACTAAAACATTTAAATCCCTGAACCTGCAACAGCCAATCCTGTCCCTGTTCTAGCCATGTCTCCGTAATAGCCACAACATCGAAGTCCCAGGTACCAACCAACGCTGCAAGTTCACCTACCTTATTTCGTATACTTCTTGCATTGAAGTATACACACTTCAAGCCACTTCCCTGTTTACAGGCACCCTCCTTGGAAATTGATGCCATGTTCCTCACCTCCCTACACTCCAGGCCCTGCACCCTGAAGCTACAATCTGGGTTCCCATGCCCCTGCCGAGTTAGTTTAAACCCCCCGCCCCCAAGAGCACTAGCAAACCTCCCCCCAAGGATACTGGTTCCCCTCAGGTTCAGGTGTAGACCATCCTGTTTATAGAGGTCCCACCGTCCCCAGAAAGAACCCCAGTTATCCAAAAACTGGAACCCCTCCCTCCTGCACCATCCCTGAAGCCACGCATTTAATTGTTCTCTCTCCCTATTCCTCGAATCTCTATCACGTGGCACGGGTAACAAACCAGAGACAACAACTCTGTTTGTTCTAACTCCAAGCTTCCAACCTAGCTCCCTGAAAGCCTGTCTAACATCCTCAGCACTCCTCCTACCTATGTCGTTGGTGCCAATGTGGATCACGACTTCGGGTTGCTCCCCCTCCCCCTCCAGGACCCGGAAAACACGATCAGAGACATCACGTACCCTTGCACCTGGGAGGCAACATACCAAACGTGAGTCTCTCTCGTTCCCACAAAACCGCCTATCTGTGCCATGAACTATCGAGTCCCCAATTACTACTGCTCTGCTCTTCTTCACCCTTCCCTTCTGAGTAACGGGGACAGGCTCCGTGCCAGAGACCTGAGCCCCGTTACTTACCCCTGGTAAGTCATCCCCCCCACAAGTATCCAAAACGTGAACAGAACTTCATCAGAATTTTGCAACCACTCAACTTCAACTACCAAGAAACAGCAGAGTGGATGTGAAAACCATCACCTCAATGTTTCATCCAGGTCACATTACCGTCCTGGCTGTCTGATATCTTAGCCTAGTAAAGCAGAGGATTCCTTCAATTCAGTCATGACAAAACTGAGAGCTTCTTTTCAGTTCGCAACACATACTTCACTGCCTTGCCACTAACTACATTCCACTTGCAGAAAACTGTCTGAGTGTGAACCAAACATGTCATAACTTTGATGAATAATTACATCCCGAGACGAGTTTTCAACCACGTTTCCCCATCATTACGAAGACTGCACACTTCGACATCAGTAACCACCTAACTCCTCAATGTCGCTGATCATCAGCTGCTGAAACTCACATCCATTCCTTTTTATCGTCTGGACCAAACTCCAAATGCACGACCCATTGTCTTCTCACATTCCCCTCTATGCATCTGACTTGCTTCCTCTGTCTCTATTTATGGGTGTACTTGCGGTTATGTTTCATGAGTTGTTATGCTTTCCTTTGACTTCAGCATCTTTAACTTCCTACACGAGCTGCCACAATGCAATAAGGGAAGTAGTTAATGGTTATTCACTTAGTGATGTAATCCTGAAGTCATCTAGAACTCTGTTGCCTGTGTGAGTAGTCGTTCCAGATCTTGTTCACTCACGACACAAAGCTTACACAACTAAATTTTAAACTTTTCAGCCTTCTATTTAAAAATATTGATCGGTTCCTCTTAATCTCTCTCAGTAATGATCACCAGCTCTCTCAAGGACAATTAACGTGGCCAATAAAAGCCAGCAGTGCCTACATCTCAATAATGAATTGTCACAAATGCCCTTCAAGATATCTGCATTTTCCGCAATTCGAACCTCCTGAGCATTCTCGATTTTCAATGTTGCACATTTGGTGCCCTTGGCTTTCAGCTGTCAAGGACGTAAACTGTGACATATTTCCCCAATCTTCTACCACACTCGTAATTAAAGTATTACGCTTTAAAGTACTCTTGAAAATGACATATTTGTTCATAACAGATATTTTCACCACCCTAATATATCGGTCAGTGACTGGGGTCACAATTTCTTTTTAAAATCTCAGTGAAAAAGCTCAAAACTTTCAGTTATGTGTAAGGCATTATTTTTACTTCAGTTGATTGACATTAATTTGTACAAATATCAAAGTTCCTTCTTCATCACTCGGTGAATTATTCCTTTGCTGATGTGGGAGTCACTCAGGGATGATAATTGTTTGCAGGAAATTGTCAGGAGACGTTCAGCTGTTCTTGAGAGAGTCAATGGAAGTGACATTACAATTACTCAATAAGTCGCACCCAGTACTGAGAACAGAGGAAGTCAACCAATGACAGAGATTTGATCACGGAGAAAAGATATAAAACAGAGCATTGGAAGGACATTGAATCAGATCCACAAGAAGGTGTCACGCCAGTCGCATAGCCATGTCAAACTTTCATAGATAGCTGGGAACAGCACGAGAAGCTGTATTGTGAATACTAAAATAATTTCGTTACTCTTAACATTAAAATAAAATGCAAGGGTCTGCAGCTCAAACCATATCAGAAGCTCTGCGGTCAGACAAAACTCTCACAGTTGACAAAGTATTGGTAATGAGGGTGATTTTACTGAATTTACTCTTATGTATTCACAGTAAGAGTCATAGAGTCACAGAGATGTACAGCGTGGAAACAGACCCGTCGGTCCGACCCGTCCATGCCAACCAGATATGCCAAACCAACCTAGTTCCACTTGCCAGCACACGGCCCATATCCCTTTAAACCCTTCTGATTCATATACCCATCCAAATGCCTCTTAAATGTTGCAATTGTACCAGCCTCCAGCACTTTCTCTGGCAGCTCATTCCATACACGTACCACCGTCTGCGTGAAAGAGTTGCCCCTTTGGTCTCTTTTATATCTTTCCCCTCTGACCCTAAACCCATGCCATCTAGTTCTGGACTGTCCGACTCCAGTGAAAAGACTATGCGTATTTACTCTATCCATGACCCTCATAATTTTGTAAACCTCTGTAATATCACCCCTCAGTCTCCGACGTTCTAGGAAAAACAGCCGCAGCCTTTTCAGCCTCTACTTTTTAATCAAGTCCTCCAACCCTGGCAACATCCTTGTAAATCTTTTCTGAACCCTTTAAAGTTTCACAACATCTTTGCGATAGGATGGAGACCAGAATTGCCCGCAATTTTCCAACAATGGCCTAACCAATGTCCTGTACTGCTGCAACACGACCTCCCAACTCCTGTACTCAATACTCTGGCCAATAAAGGAAAGCATTCCAAACGCCTTCTTCACTATCTATCTAGCTGCGACTCCACTTTCAAAGAGTTATGAATTTCCACTCCAAAATCTCTTTGTGCAGCAACACTCCCCAGGACCTTAACATTAAGACCTGCGAAGATTTGCTTTCCGAAAATGCAGCACATCACATTTATCTGAATTAAGCTCCATCTGCCACTTCTCAGCCCATTGGCCCATTTGGTCCAGATCCTTTTTTAATCTAAGGTAATCTTCTTCGCTTTTCACTACACCTCCAATATTGGTGTCATCTGCCAACTTACTAACAGTACCTCCTATGCTCGTATGCTAATCAGTTATGGGAATGACAAGAAGTAGAGGACCCAACACCGATCCTTGTGGCACTCCATTCATTACAGGCCTCCAGTCGGAAAACCAACCCTCTACCACCACCCTCTGTCTTCTGCCTTTGAGCCAGTTTCGTATCCAAATGGCTAGTTCCCCCTAAATTCCATGAGATATAACCTTGCTAAACAGTCTCCAATGGGTTACCTTGACGAACGCCTTACTGAAGTCCATATAGATCACATCCACTGCTCTGCTTTCATCAAACCTTATCGTCAAAAACCTGTATCAAGTTTGTGGACATGATTACCCACGTACAAAGCCATGTTGACTATCCCTAATCAGTCCTTACCTTTACAAATACATGCACATGCTGTCCCTCAGGATTCCCTCCAACAGCTTGCACATCACCGAAGTATGGCTCACTGGTCTATAGTTCCCTGATTTGTCTTTAACGCCCCTGTTAAACAGTGGCACCACGTTTGCCAACCTTCGGTCTTCTAGCACCTCACCTGTGACTACCGATGCTACAAATCTCTTAGCAAGAGGCCCAGCAATCACTTCTCTAGTTTCCCTCAGATATCCCGGGTACACCTGATCGGTTCCTGGAGATTTATCCACCTTTACCCGGTTCAAGACATCCAGGACTTCTTCCTCTGTAATAGGGGCATTTTGCAAGTTGTCACCATCTATTTCCCTACAGTCTATATCTTCCATATCCTTTAAATACTGAGGCAAAATATTCATTGAGTATCTCTTCCATTTTCTGCAGCTCCACACAAAGGCCGTCTTGCTGATCTTTGAGGGGCCCTATTCTCTCCTCAGTTACCCTTTTGTCGTTAATATATTTGTAAAAAACCATTTGGATTTTCCTTAATTCGATAACATGAATGCAAAATGTGTGTGACTGTGCAAACAAACCATCTCCACAAAGCATGTGAGGGTTCATGGAAAGATTTAAAACAAGATTGTTCAGAATGGTTCAGGGAATCAGGTATATTGCTGAAAGGTCAGGTTGGACAAATTGAAGGTTGTTAATCACAGAGCACAGGAGGTCGAGGTTAGATTTGATAAAGGTGTTTCGATTTATGAAAGGCTTAGATAAGATAGACAATGAATAAGATTCACATTATCTAATATTAGAAGTATTAGGCATGTTAGAAAGGGATGTCATGTTACTTTTATTTTTCCTCAGTTCCATTCAAAGGCCGATAGCATCCAATTCCAAATGACGCAACATGTTTTGATTCTAGTGTATCATTTGGATTAAGTATCTGATCCAAAAATTCACATCTAACATGCTGAAAAATATGTTTAGAAAATTATCTCGGTCAGTCCGGAACAGAAATTGAGAAGATACAAATATTTATTCTGTTTGGAGTTTGCTGTATGTTAATACTTGCTCCTCACACCCTGTATAATGAGTTTGCAGACTGTCTGTGCAGGAGGGACATTCATAACATTCTCTCTCCTGATCGGGGATGACCGGACATGCGTACTCATACACTTATCCCCTGCAAGAGGTTGTTACCTCGTACCATTCGCTGAGACGGAATGTCGACTTCTCCCTTTTGGGGACAGAAAGTTTCTTGATACAGGCTCTGCCTCAACAAAAGTGCATAGAAAGCCTCGCCGTATAAGTGCCTCGTCCATCACCTCCTTTGCACCCCCTCCCCCTATTGTTACCTTTTCGTGAGCCGAAGAAAAGACTTCTTCTTCGGATCACTCTAACTGCGCCTGTGCACAAGTGAAGGTACGAAGAATGCTCACTAATAATGCAGTGGAATGAGCGATATTCAACCTCTCTCAGTGTTTGGGTTATAGAAAATTTACTTATAATCCCCACAGAGTGCAAACAGCCCATTTGGTCCAACAATCCAAAAAACCCTCCGAAGCATAACCCAGAAACATTCCCTTAGCATATTGTCCCTACACGTGACCTGACCCATGCACTTCGCCTACATATCACTGTACACTGTGGGCAATTTTTCATGGCGAATTTACGTGACCTGCATATCTTTGGAGTGTGCAAGGAAACCGGAACATCCGGACAAAGCATACATAGACACAGGCAGAATGTGCAAACTATACAAAGACAGTAGCCCGAGGCTGGTTAATCTGCAGCAATTGTAGATTTTAAATGTATTTGTTTCGATTTGTATACATATAAACTAAATGTATTTGTTTATTTCCTGCAAAGATAACTAATACGCACAATACATATAATAGAGAATAAAACATTTCTTGTGCATCCCAGAGATGCAACAAAGTCTGACCTTGAAACTCGGATTAAAGGATTAATCAGGCCATAATCCTTCTGGACCAACCGAGCTGCTTCCTTCTTCGAGAGTGAGTTTGAAAAATACAGTCATTCGCGTTATTTTCAAAGAGTGTGAGATTTAAATCGACACTTTTAGCATCATGAAGAAAACTGCCAAATGGCGCGGACAAAGAGTTGTCTTTCAGAATCAATGTGTCAAAAAAGCTGCTTTTGTTCCACTTAAGCCCTGAAGACATTGAATTATTGTTTAGATGATCAGATCAAAAGTTATAGCACATCAGGCAATGAGTTACTTGCTGCAAACTTGGTTTAGAAGCGTGATGTGTAATGAATGACACTGACACACTGGGCCAAAGGTCCTATCGCCATGCTGTTAAAAAAATCAGTGACTCCATCATATTCCATTGAACAAAAATGTCAAAGACAAAGTCACCAAGCAAAGATGCAAGCATTGCATGTGCTCCACTTCGTGCTTTCGTGTCGAAAGTTAGTTCTCTCACTGCCATTTGCTGGGTTTAATTTCCAGTTATGGACTAAAATTTTGTTGTGTCTTAAAGTGCATCCCTGACATTAGAAACAGCAAAGATAGCTACTCTTTCAGATTCGATGAGAGTTTCACATCGGAGGTAAAACCAAATGGGAAGAAACGCTGACATCCGTTTCCTTGGCCTGCTCTGACCCAGTACTACAAAAAGAATCCTCATTGATACATGTAGATATATGTTTTAAAGATTCAATTAGTTAGACGCAGAAAGGTTGGTTTTCTTCCAGGAAAATGTGGGATCTGAGTGTCTCCTATCAGGAGGGGGATGGCACATTTATGACAGAGATGAAGAAGCATGTATTCTCTCAGATGGTTCTGAATTGGTGAACTTTTTGAAAGCAGAAGGCTGCTACAGAAGAGGCATTAAGTGTAATCCAGGATGACATCCGCAGATCTTTCATCCGTAAAGGAATCCAGCGTTATGTTGAAAGGCAAGAAAATGTAATTTAAGGTTATGAAATCAGACATGAAATCATTGAAAGGCGGAGCAGACTTGATGGCTTGAATACAAGGCATACAGTTAACTTGCCCAAACCCCCTTTCCCCTTCTCATTTCGCGACGTCCCCTCTATTCTTATTTGAAGGCAAATTTTCCTGTGATTGCTGATGCGACGAAGCGATTCTGCCCATTCTTCTGTGTCTAACGTTCAGGCAGCATTTCATTACGATTACTGTTATAGTTCATCATTAATAGGCCGTGGCAGTGAAAATACTGAAACCTCATCACTGGACTGAACCGTGCAGATCTGCTTATATTACACTGGACACTGTCTGTTTCTGCATTGCATTCTAACATCCTTCTGTGAATGATCCCTTGGTTCTTTTTCGGTTTTGTTAGTTGGTGTTCTTTTTTCCGACAAATTTTGGTCTTAATATTAGCCTGCAAAGCTGACCTGAGTAAAGCCTGCCAAATTGAAAATGCTTGTCTCCCTTCCATACACTGAACAGAAGTCAGATGTGCAAAGTACAACATACAAAGGACAGACAATGTTGTTGGTTAATGTGGAGCGGATCAGTACACCAGGGTAAATAGGAACACCGATCTTCAGTATTTATATTGAGCCTGGCTCCACATCGCGTGCAGTTCCCGTTCACAGACCACCATTGCCCTTCCCATTTTCCTAACGCCCATTCCGTTCTTGCTTTAAATTAATTGCATATCAGGCAATTGCAGCTGACATTTCTGGAAAAGGGAGGCGATTCTGACTGGTCTACAGCATGATTCTGCTTCTAAATCAGACAATATATCAGAATGTTTACTGTAAATGTTAACCATTAGCAGGTATTTGGCAGTGAAAATATTGACTCTTCATCACTAGACTACTAGCGAAGATATCTGCTAATATCACCGCAGAAACTGCCCGGATCGGCATTTTCTTCTCCCACCCTTCTGGACATCATACCTTTGGCTCTATCTCGAATGGTTTATAATACACTGCCTATCCAATCATCTGTTACGTTGTACTTTCTGATGAATGAGAGGAACTCGCTGAGCTAACAATGTGTTGTCTCAATAGCTCACTAGTTTGAAAAATCACCTTGTTGTCATTCCTGGAATTTCAGGAAGACTATTCGGCTGAACAGGAAACACCTGACATGAGCAATGTTCCAGTTTGATAGTAAGAGCGAGGTAAGACAGTATAAACTGTAGAGTGACGGCGAATAGATGGGAAAGCAACACTGAGAGCATGGGGGCTGAATGTTTCCTTTCATTGCTGCAAACAGACGCTGGTGTTGAAGACTGAAATGGGACAAAATATGCCAAGCATTTGAAATCATATCTTCTGGTTGTTTTCTCCTGATGCCTCTGTTACTCCCGGGGAAAGATGTCTGTGTGCTTCGTCTGTGAGAGAAAATGAGGTCCAGTCCCCCGACTTCAATCCCATTTATTGCATCGTTTTAGATTAAAGCGTTACAGGGACATTATCATAGAGATGGTCATTTGAAACGCCAGAGCACACAAGATTATAGGCCAAGTATTGGGAACTGGAATGATGGGCCTGTTTTCGTGCTGTAAAAACTCGACAATTCAATCATTTTTTGAGGGTCAACTAGTCTCCAGTGACACAGTTCCAAAAGCTGTTATGAAGAAAAGATGCAAGTGCACCTGCAGTCATCACTAGTAGTCTAGTGGTTTGAATTTGGCGCTTACACTGTCGTGGCCTGGGTTTTATTACTCGTCAGCGAATGAGGATTTACTGTTCCTGCCGCAGAACAGCTCGAACAGGGATCCGTTCAGTCACTTAGATCAGTCAAAGGCCCATCTCCTGAAAGAAGGGAAAGACGCCTTATCTCGCTTTACACAGTCGACAGTTTATTCTCCCCTGATAATGCTCACCAAAGAGTTTCTGAACATTCTCAATACTGCGATTGGGCTATTGCCTTTCTGACTCTGATATTGCCATTGACTTGGAGTTGCCGGTGTTGAACTGGGGTGGCAATGTTTAAAAAAACACACACAAAACCAGGCTATTGAACAGCAAATTTATTCGAAAGAATTAGTTTTCAGTGAGCTGTTACTTCATCAGCTGGTCGAATTTCTGCACAAACCTAATGCCTGTTTGGATTTGCACGATCTTCTTGGAAATCCTCTTCACATTGAACTGGCATTTCGAGTTTCAATGATCGCCAAGATTTGGACTTGCTGCTGTAAGACTGGTTGGACAAAGCTAAAAATAACACAACACCAGATCATAATCCAACAGGTTTACTTAGAAGCATTAGCTTTTAGATTGCAGTTTCAACGACTTGAAGAAGCAGCAGCTCTTTGAAAGCTTGCATTTCCAATAAAACCTGTTGAACCACAACCTGCTGTTGAGTCATGTTTATTCTGTAGTTCTAGGTTACATTTACTGATTGGATACATTGAAAGTATTCTCGTTCGTGCAGATAAAAATTTGTTACATCATCTCTGTTTCAGTACAATGAGAAAGATTCATTTGGAAGTATAGTAAAGCTCCCCTTTCAGTTTGAACCAAGAGCCAAACATGAAATCACCAGACCCATAGTCGGATGCGCACAACAATCCACTGCGCCACGAGCGACTTGCATGGTGCTTGCTTAAATCCTGGAAAGTTGTAGGGTAACATGGACATGCGCAATAATATTAACATTCGCAAGTTGACTAACCAGTAAAGATAATCACTGTCACTACTTCACTTCAATGGTCCCCACTGAGTTTCTCTGGCAAAATAAACATTTGGCCTTTGGAAGCTAACACTCACTCTCTCGAAACTGATCAGCCAATCAATGAGGTCACGACTGAACTAATAAATTCCAATTGCATTTTCCTTCTTTTCCACCTTAACTCGAGGTTAGCTCCAGCCTATACACAATATTGTACATTCCTGTTAATTTTCGGAGAATAAGATTATTCTAATGCCCTGTGCGAATTTTCAGGGACGTGAATAACAAGAAACGTGTAAAAACACCTGACTGCACTTTAACCCAGATCAGAACAAGCCATATAAGAAAAATCAGTAAAACATTGCCCCAATGTTCCAATCTATGTTAGAGCTCTGTAACAAATTGAATCACGAGATGGACTTTTCATTGTGAACTAAATAAGTAATATTTTCCTGGGAAAGATTATTTGTCACTCAATTAACATCTGAGCTATGGAAACTTATTTTCCTTCAGAATTAAATTGCTGAAGAAACTTTCCAAGACTGATGTCCCAACGCTCCTTGCTCATGTCAAGAGAAGCTGCTCTAAGTGAGTTTGTCCGCCTTGGATTTCGGGACAAGCAGCAACGAAAAGTGACAGAACAGAGACTGATAGCTAAGTTCGTTACCCACAGGGAGGGCTAAAACCGGGACCTTCGGTTCACGTGACACTGCAGGTGAACACCGTTGCACTATACATGCACATAAATATTCCTACGCACACAGACACACACACGCACTCAGATAGACAGACGTACATACACCCACGCACCTATACACAGGCGCTCACACAAGCTCCTACAGACACATACCCACAATCACACATGCACCTTCTCACAGATTTAGGCCGCTTCACACTCAAACACACATACATATTTTCTAACAGAACTCACAACCCTCCTCTGGCAGACACACACAGACACAGACACACACACACACACACACACATACACATTTTCCTTTTGTCGGGTGAATTTGTACTTGCAGTTTTACATTGTACTTTGCTCAAAAACTGCATGAATCCATGTACGACACTGTTAACTAATTTTTATTTACATTAAAATCAGTCGAAACTGTAAGGCACAGACAACAGAACGCGGGGGCTAAGACCTTCTACATCTTATCTGGATGTCATCAATTGTATCAGTGAACACTTGGTCCTCTTATCCGAAGAGCTAATAACAGGATGGCAAGTATTTAAGATGAAAACCGAGAGCTTTAGAGGGACATGAGGAAACATTGTCTCATGTAGATAATGGAGGGGACCTGCAATGCCTTTCTCAGGAAGGTAGTTGAGGCGGGAAACATCACAGCCTTTAAAGATGACTTAGATGCGCATTTGGAGTGACATAATATTCAAGACTAAGTGCCGTAATATGAAACTTGTGTAGGTTTTAGTGTAATTTTAAGATCTTGCATGTTGCCATCATTCAATGATTCTGAAGTTAAAGTTCTGAATAGTTTTGCATGTATTTTGAGAAAAAATTACCTAGTAGAAGATCAAGATCGTCAGCTTCACTTTCTATATTGAAGTAAACATTCACACAGAATTTTCCACACGAGTGAACTAGCAACAAAAGCAATGGGAAAAAAAAATAACTGTGTGCAATAGAATAGCTCTCAAGTAGCTGCACCACATGAGGTATTGAATGACAGAATAACCTCAGCTAAATGAAGGTTATCACGAAACAGAATGTCAAAAGATATTGAGAGGTTTATGGGATTGATAGCGATTTTGAAAGAATGTAGAGATTGTTGTTTAACGACAAATTGCAATTTACATTTGCTAATTAGTAGGTTTAATATTCATCAGATCTTTGGGGTATTCAATTGCAGACTTAAATCCCAATCGTGTCATATCATTAAAATAAATATGTTCTCAATATCTGTTTATTCAAATAACGAAAAATGAAATAAATTGAAGATGGAATCATAGTTTCCCTTTGGGGAGACAACACAACTTAAAATAATGTCCCTGGAACGGTGTCATCAGAAAGTCCAAGGCAATGCTCCAGTTCATACAGATTTCAGGAAGAGAGAGGTTGTCTGTCAAGCAACAAAATGCATCATCTTGTGGAAAGGGTCGAAAAGGTTTACGAGACTGTCCTTGCAGTTGTTGGTGTTCCTGATAGGCGTTTTAAAAACTGAACATGTTTAAATCGCCGAACTGAACCATTCAAATTTTAAAAATAATGATTTTATTTCCAGTTGCCAGGACAAATGCCCATGTCAAATCAATGTTCTCACTTACTAAGTTTAAAGTGATTTTTTTTTCCAGTTTGGCGACTCGTCATGTCACGTGCAGCATTGCTTGTTTCTCTATTCTGTGTGGAAAGGTTTTGGACTGTGGCCACGTTCATGGAATTTGGATAAGCACCGGTATTTTGTTGGTAGATCTGGCTCAGGCAGCTTGGTGTAAATGGGAGTCCACATGCAACACGGGCAAAGCTGGGTTCAGCAGGTCGTTCTGGAGTGAGAAGTAATGGTCAGCAGAGAAGGTGTTGACCAACATATGTATTTTCCATCTGTGGATATTTGGGTGCGTGATATTTATGAGGCCAGATCATTGGCAGAGGTGTAGAGAACAGGATTTCAATTATGATGTGTATCGTTGAATTATTTGATTCCTAAAGGACGTGTGAGTTTTGCTGTTTGTCAAAATATGCGCAATGTCGTGGCGCAGCGTCTAATAGGACAAGCATTGAGATCCATAGCGTTGTCGCAGCAGCTTTTCCACAGAGAATCCAGCAACTATGTCAAACATGATTTTTCACGCGCTGCCCTTTGTTATGCTATCCCTTCGCGTTCCCCAAATAACAATGTCCTCCCATGGCCCTTCGTTTGGCATTTTTCGTTTGTCTCTCTTTATCAAAGATTAGGCATGTATTACTCTCTTCCAATTTATAGTGCAATTCTTATAAGCTCCGTGGAGAATGCTCGTTAAAATATTGGGATTTCTAGCCTGTGAAAACGCAATATCTGAGAAGGGGGATTTTGTTCACGAGGACATAGTGTCAGAGATAATCTTAGTAGTGTAAGCCTGAACATCGGGGAGGAAGCTTTGTTAATCTCAGATGAGATATTTGATTTCTAAACGGAACATTTGCAATGCTTCAATGATTCAGAGTTTTTGCGTGGGGATTGTGGTGTCGAGTCTTGGACAGTTTGAGGGAGTTACCCGTATTAAATGATAAAGTTTTTCGAATTGTGTTGGGTATCAAACCTGGGACATCGAGCATGGATTCTTGGCTTCATACCTTCGTGGTGCAGATTGCCAGGAAGTTCGGTTGTTTGCATGAGAATTGGGCGCAATGCCTGATCATTTATTTATCCAAAGTTTGGAGGACATTCATTCCTAGATACTGTAGAGAGATTCAGTGCTCTGTACTGTCATTCATTCAGTGAGTTTTACAATTCTGAAGGAAATCAGAGCTGTGGTGACTCCACAACATTATGCAGACTTTTGTTTAGATCAATGTCCATTGTAGATGACTCCCATTCCGTGTTTTATTGATCCCAGGTGTCTTTTTATGGATGTTGTGATATATGGGAAACTTCAGCCAGTCAGATTAACCTATAAATTAGGTGGAATCAATCGCTGACGATCCCTCCCCCAACAAAGATTGAGTAATTACTGTATTTCCGTGAGCGATCTGCTGCCTATACTCTCCCCTAGGTCTTTTAAAGGTGCAAGCCAGTCATTAAGAAAGATTGTGTATCTGTAGCTCAGATTATGGAACAACAATTATCTTCGTGCCATTGCTTACAGTCGAGGCTCAGGCAGAGGGAATTTTTGATCAGTAACATCAAGTCTCTTTTATCCTTTCTCTCTCCTACAGTTAGTCTCGTGGCGATTGTAATCCTAGCCCGGGGTAAATGTGGTATTTCTGCATGCAGCACGTGCTATCTGGTGGCGATGGCAGCATCTGATCTACTGTTCATTATTTGTTACATGTTCCTTTATCGATTTCGACATTATTATTATCCACATTGTTTCCTGCGTATCACTCCGGTCTGTGCTTTTCTCAATTTTCTGAGCTACTTGAGTGTTGATTGCTCTGTCTGGTTCACGGTTGCTTTTTCTTTTGACCGATTTGTCACTATTTGTGTTCATCAGATGAAATCTCAGTATTGCACAGTAAGAACTGCTATGGGGGTTCTTTCAACAATTTGCATTTTCTTTTCTTTAAAGAACATTCCCAACTACTTTTACTTAAAACCTGGAATGATCATCAACGGTGTTCCAATGTACTGCTTTTACACTTATAGTTATCAGACTGACCGTCGGTGGGAAAGTTTTAGATATTTTGAGACTTTTTTAACACCTATGTTCCCATTCACTTTTATTACATTTGTCAACATTCTGACTGTCAGACATATATTTGAGGCCATGAAGTTGCGTAAGGGACTAAAGAATCAAAGAGTAAAAGAGATTGACCCAGAGATAGAGAGCAGACGCAATTCTGAGATTTTACTCTTTGCCATATCTGCAAGTTTCATACTTCTCTGGTTGCTGTATGTTTTAAATTTATTCAATGTTGTTTATACCTTGGATTATAATGCTTCGCATCTCTTTGAAAAAGCTGCCTATGCGCTGCGGCACCTAAGTTGCTGTACAAATGCATCTATTTATGTGGTGACACAGAACAAATTCAGAGACCGGATAATGTATGCAGTGAAATGTCCAATTGTAAAAGTAATTCAATTGATAAATATATCTACGAAAATGAAAAACAACGTAAGACACAGCCAATAAAGGAATGAGGATTCGAAGTGAGGAATGGACTGAACAAGAAAGACGAGTGTCAACGTCATAATTCTGTCTTTACTAATGGATAGTGAATTACAATGAATGAAGTTGGTTAAAGTGCTGTTAGCAATGAGCAACAGGTTAAAAATCTGAAGAACAAAATAAAACTGAAAGGGGAATTATGCATAAAATATACATTCATTCCAAATAATCAGTTCTCAGTGAGTGAAGTGGATAAAAACAATGAGCTAGCAAAAGGATCGCTGTTCATTGCAGGCGATAGTGTGAACTTCAACTACAGACTCCTGCCCACTCTTCCTCATGGAATTCTATGATGCACGTGTCTGTGCAAAAGTTAACAGAATTAGGTTTCAATTATAAAATTCTAATACTCCCTGTGAATGTTACGTGTCTCCTGATTGTAAATTTATTTCCAATAATAATTTATTTTGTTTCCATTCAGTTAGCCGATATCATTCAATTCCTTTATTAGTTCTTTCAATCAACAAGCTAATTCATTAGCGGAGTAACATAGGCCAAACCAGACGAACGTTTGGACTCCATTCGCGAATTCTGCCAATGACCTAGCTCCCTCTCCTATTTAAGATGAACCATAAAAACTAACACATAATATAATTCATTATCATCCTGACATGACATCAACAGCGGTGAATCTACATTAATTCTCCTAAATTTGACATGATAAAAACATTTTAAATTATGTTTGGGGGTTTGTTTTATGTACAGTATACAGGAGAGTGATGGTGATATTGTAGTGAGCATAACTGCTTTCCGAGTAGATCATCTGTGTTTATTCTTGACAATCACATTTGAAACTATTTCATTGATCAATAGGAAAACGCAAAGACAAAAGAAATTTGATCAGCTTGAAATTAAATGTGACATTCATTCCAACACAGCAATATGAAGAGCAGAAGAAGACAGAATTAACCTCAACTGAACTATTTCCCTGCAGCTTTCTCCCAACATCCTAACTCCCTCCCTCCCAGCTCGAAACCCACAGAGATGACTCTGGCTCTGCTGCATTCCAGGGCCATTCCATAGCCCTCATCCCTTTCACTGTGTGAACTAAGCGGGCAAAGTTTCTGTCTGTCTCTGTGTCTGAAGTTGTGGGTAGTGTTTGAATTTCAATCCCAGTTTTGATCATTTAAACTCACCCCCTCCCTGACCTAGCCGTTCTTAAAGCCATGCCTTGGAGAAGGGTCTGTCCCTAATGCGACAGACGGAATGTGAGACCAACGAGAGAGCCGAAACCAACTGGAAAAAATTGAGTGTTAACTCTTTAACCTTGTCATGATTTTATTTAAGCCCCATTTGTGACTGTGTGATATTTCCTCGTTTTGCTCTCTGTCTCTTCTTCTTTCTCTCCCTTACTGGCAGCCTCCACTTTCTAACTGTCTTTGTCCCTCAATCTCTCTCACACACTCTATTTCTTTCTCATTCTCTCCCTTACTGACATCCTCCACTCTGAACTGTCCTTCCTTCATTTGTGTCTTTTCTTTCCCACTCTCTTGCTTTCGTTCTTCTTCTCACATTTCGCTCTTTCCTTATTTGAGTCTTTCAATCCTAAAACTGTCCCCTCATCTAGTTTTGCACATGCCTACCCCTTTAGGATTTGCTGCCTTCCAAAGTCAGCATCTTGCCAGTCAATGACTCCTGCATAATTGCCCTCCGCTATGTAGCTTCACCCCCCTAAACTGCCGACTCTATGGTTCCACCATTTCATACACACTGTACACAAAACCCACTCTGTATCTTCACCTGTCCACAATAAACTTCCCGCTCACCATTCACCAACCCGGGAATGGAGGACAAAGTGTACTTGTGCAGAGACTAACCTCTCTTTTGACAGCGTACCACGATGTCATATTGTTGTCAAGTTATAGACACGCAACACAAAAACAGTGTCTTGTGTCCAACTAGTCTATGTTCCAAAACTAAAAGTTCCTCCTGACGTACTTGACCCATATCTGTCCTAAAGATTCCTATTCCTTAATTTATCTGGAATGACTTTTAAATGTTACAACTACACCGGCGTTCTCTACACTCACTGGTTAGTTCCAGACATGAAGCCACTCTGTGTTACAAAGGTTGCCCCTTATGTCATTTTTAAGTCTTTGGCCTCTCACCGTAAAATATATATCCTCTGTTTTTGAACTCCCTCACCACAGAAAAAAGATCCTTGTAATCCAGCTTATCTGTGTCCCTCATGATTTTATGAAACTCAAAACTGCTACCCCTCAACCAATGGAAAAAATTGATTTTTTTACCCCTGTTTTTCCAACACAATTTTGTTTCTCAAAATTTCCATTCCAGGTAACATACTGTTTAAAGCTTTTCTGAAACATCTGCAGTTTAAAATTATTTTTCCGATTATAGGGAAAACTTAAATGCACGCAATTACACAGGATAGGCATCATCAATGTCATGCATAGCTTCAGCATGACGCACCAACTCCAAAACTGAATTGTCTAAGTAGTGAAGGAAAACGTGCCAGTCGCCTTCTTAACCACCCTGTCTACGTGTGATGCAAGTTCAAAGAATTGTCTATCTGAACCCCTAGATTTCTCTATTCATCAAAATTACCCGTGATCCTACTATCAATTGCATACCCTACGAAAACGAAATATCTTATATTTATTCACATTGTACTCCATCTGCGATTCAACACCTGATTGGCCAAATTGATCGAGATCTCTTTGTCATGCATGTTAATGTCCTTCATGGTTTGCATTATACACTATTTTGATGTCATCTGCAGACTTACAAACCGTGACTTCGATATTCTTATCCGAATCAGTTATAAATTATACTCAACAGTGGTATAGCATTAATACCATTGGAACATTCACAGTCTTCCGGTCAGAAAAATAATACTGCATCAATATCCTCTTTCACACAAACACACACACACAAACATTTTTCATCCAACCGACAAGCTCCGTCTGAATCCCATATGACCTAACGGTGCGAATTTGTCAACCACGTGGAAGTTTGTTAAAGGTTTTCCCAGAGTCCAAGGAAACAACCGCCTACTACTCTGTTACCATCAATCTTTTTGATTATTTAATTAAAAAGTCAAGTTCGTGAGACACAATTTTCTTCGCACAAAACCATGTTGACTATTCCTAATAAATGTTTGCATCTCCAAATGCATGTAAGTCCCATACTTCAGAACCACCTCCAACAATTTACGCATTGCAGCTTTCAGACCTACATTTCTACAGTTCCCTTGATCCTCCTTTCAGATTTTAATCCAAAATTGACGACGGGAATATGGCTGGATGTAAAATGGTGCTTTTGTTTTGAGGAAGTTTAAGTGTTGGAAAAGATTTCCTCGAATTCCAGGAGCAGCAGTTATTGTTTTATATGCTGTTGCATTATTTTGGAACTTTGGGAAAAATAAGTCAAAACAAGGCCCTTTTAAAAGTGAGAGGAACACTCATAGACAGCACATGGCCTGAGCATTAGAAAGAGAGCGAGCGAGAGAGAGACAGAGAGGAAACTACATTTATTACTGATGTAGCAGTAAATCTGCGCCACTACAGCCTTTGCTGTTGAATCCATGTGTCGATGGACATCGAAGTGCATATGGGAAAATTAAGAAACAGTTAACTTCACAACTGATCTTGGTGGAACCTGTTTGGGAGGTCACAGCACAGAAAAAGATAAGTGAATAATTTAAAGTGTGGCCTTGGGGACTTGCAGCAAGGATGCACCAGTCAATAGCGTGAGTTCCTTCGTGATTATATGTGTTATTGAGATATGTCTCTTGGAATAAACTTGAAAATATGTGTCATAACTATTAAGTTAGCCTGGAGAAGTGCTTTGGAGAGGACAAAGACCATGCTCATTTCTGTATCTGCATATTGAAAGAAGCAAAAATACCCCTTAGGAGAGTGACATATTCTTCTTCTTCGATAAGGGAGTTTCAGGAGAGTTGACGGGTTATTGAGAACTTAATCTGCAATATATGCCGTTTGTTGTGAATCCTATCAGATCGAATTGAACGGTTGGTGTGACAGTTAGAGGTAATGAAGAACGTAGAAGTAGAAGGGGCTATGATGCATGGCTGCTACAGGAAGCGAGGAATGTCGCAGTTGCCGTCACAGAAATAGAGTAACTTCAGGTAGGTAGAGAGGAACGCAGGTAGTGCAGGAGTATACTGTGGCTCTCCACATTCCAAACAAGCATGCTGATTTGGAAAAAAATGATTGATGTGATAGATTCTCAGGGGAATGTCGCACCAATATCCAAGTTTCTGCTATCGAGAATGGCTTTAACTTAATGAGGTGTACTTCTACTTCCAAGAGTAGACGAGGTATTTGGAGGCATAAACAGACGTTTCTGATGCTAGCAAGGAAAGATCAGAACGTTGTGTTGCTTCCCTGGAGCAAGGATCAAAGACGTCTCAGAGAGGGTGCAAAATGTTCTTAAAGGAGAACGGGAAGAGCTGGAGGTCATTGTACATATTGGAAAAACAAAGGAAGCGAAAAGGATGGACGATGCAGAGAGTTAGGCAGGAATTGAAAAAGGTCATGTTTGTGAGTTGTAACACCTGGATTATTGCGAGTGTTGTGAGCTCATAAGGGTGGAAATAGGAGGATAGAGCAAATGAATGCATGATTGAGGAGATGGTATATGGGAAAGTTATTCACAGTTTTGAATCATTGAAATGGCCTCTGGGTAAACATGAATCTTACAAGAAAAATTAAGTACACCTGGATTGGAAGGGCACTAATATAATGGCAGGAATATTTGTTGCAGGTGAGCTGGAGGACTTAAACTGGCAAGCTGGGGGAGGTATCCAAGGAGATATTGAGCAAAGATATCAATCTAAGGCTGGTACAGTTGAGAGAAGGAGTCAGTCAAACAGTCAGGGTAGGCCGTGACAAAGCAGAGAACAACATAGGACTGATAAATTAAACTGTATTTATTTGCAAGTGGCCTAACAGGAAGGGCAGGTGCACTCAGGGAATATAGTACTGCGATATCATAGCAATAACATAAACATGGCTCATGGATGGAAATCACTGTCATCTTAATGCTCCACAATACAATTGCTATGATAAGGATAGGAAGGCTGGCAAGAGAGAAGGGGAGTGTCATTTTTGATAAGAAATAGGATTACAACTGTACTAACCCGGAAAGAAATCCTGGCAAGTTATTTGGGTGGAACTGAGAAATACGAAAGGAAGCATCTCCGTATTGAGATTGCATTATAGCACCTAAATAGTAACAGGGAAATTGAGAAACAAATTTGTAAGGAGACCACAGTTATCTGTAAGAGTTGGTGAAAACGTAACATTATTTGCATGGAAGCCATTTTCCTAATTCAGCTGAGAGTTCCATTTTGTGTCCTCAGCCAGAACTTTGCTGGCTCTACATTCCTTACTATGAGCTAATGTGAAAGGTTATCCTTATCTTCCTTCTCAAGATACTGTCTCCTTCTTCAACATTTGACGTAGTCAGTTCAATTTTACGAGGTTAGCCGGAACAGCATTTTCATTTACTGTGGGGTTTGTTTTCTCATAGACAGTGTTTAAATTTGTGTTCAGTTGGCTTGTTAGAGTGTGAAGGGCCACTCGAAATTACTTTTATTGGCCACACTCGTGCTCCTGCCCTGACCCTTGCTGGATGATTCCCTGAGGGCAAGACAGAATAAGGGAAAGATCTCATTAAAGGTACATTTGCTATTAACCGGCCCTGAACTCGCGGGTTGATCCCCCGGGGCGAGTCAGAAGACGATCGTGGCTCCGAACACTGCTTCTGTAAGAACTGTAGGAGTGGTTGCAGCGCTTCTTTCGTACTGATAAGTCGTTTGTCTTTGTGTGTTTTGGTTATTTTGTTTCTTTGTTTACAGGTGTTTGTTTGCGATTCCGTGGTGGGGCGATGGGTTTGCGAGTATCTATGGGACTGATTGAAGCTCTGGCCTCCGGGGCAGGTCAATGCTGTTCTGCCGTCCAGGCCGGACCCCGTCCTTTTGCCTCCTCTAGGACTATCTTAAAACGGAGAAAGTGAGGGCTGCGGATGCTGGAGATCAGAGCTTTTTTTTAAAAACTGTTCAACCTCCTCGTAGGAGCACGATGCAGCGCCGATACAGTCATCGATGTAGCGGAGGAAACGGTGGGGTGTAGTTGCGGAAAATGGATTGTTCCACATATCCTACGAAGAGGCAGGCATAGCTGGGGCCCATGCGGGTGCCCATGGCTACTCCTTTGGTTTGGAGGAAGTGGGAGGATTGGAAAGAGAAGTTGTTTAGGGTGAGGGCCAGTTCAGTTAGTCGAAGGAGGGTGCCAGTGGAAGGGTACTGGTTGGTACGGCGGGAAAGGAAGAAGCGGAGGGCTTTAAGTCTTTCGTGATGGGGGATGGAGGGGTACAGGGACTGGATGTCCATGGTGAAGATGAGGCGCTGGGGACCGGGGAAGCGAAAATCATGGAGGAGGTGGAGGGCGTGGGTGGTGTCCCGAACGTAGGTGGGGAGTTCTTGGACTAACAGGGAACAGGACCGTGTCGAGGTATGCAGAGATGAGTTCGGTGGGGCAGGAGCAGGCTGAGACAATGGTTGGCTGGGGCAGTCAGATTTGTGGATTTTGGGGAGGAGCTAGAAAAGATTCCTGAAGAAGGGCTTATGCTCGAAACGTCGATTCTCCTGTTCCTTGGATGCTGCCTGGCCTGCTGCGCTTTTCCAGCAACACATTTTCAGCAGCGACTATCTTAAAGCGCCATGGTAAATATTTTCGATGCAAGAGTAGGGTAGGAAACCCTATTATTCCCCGGGGCTCGCCAGCTCACACCGTCCTCAAGGAGACTGGCGACAGCCGGTATGTTACCCGTTTCACCTCCCATCTATACGTATGGTCCCATGACAATTGGCCTTACTGTGGCTCTTATCAGTTGAATGAAATTGATTACTGGCATACGAATATTGAGAGTGCTTACTGGGATCCCTCCTGGGACACGTGGTACATGCTCGGCTGTCTGGATAAGTTTAAGGAAGTTAAAAAAGGCCATCAGCCCCCCCCAAGACTAAAAACCACTCTCAGCGTTTCACTGAAGCTGCTGTCCCTTCCACTCCTGCAGATAGCCCATCCTCCGCCTCTCCACCTTATTCCATCCAGTATCCGAAACATTCCATCCTTACCTCAGACTCGGACTCTCAGGTTGATGAAATTCCTGCTCTTGTGGCCTCCAGGTTGCACGGTTGGGATGCTGCTCAAGGTGCTGGGGCTGTTGCTTTTCCACACCTACCCGATACCTCACTTGCTTCACAGCGCCCTAATGCTCAGTCTGCTCGTTCTGATGCGACTGTCCCTTCTAGCTGGGAGGCTACTTTCTTCTACTCCACTGATGGTGCCGCTCGTGGGCAGAGTAGCAATTTTTGGCATGAATGTCCGCTTCCAGGATGCGGTGAAGTTCTCCCGGGATATTAGCCAGAATCAGTGCAGGTCGTGTGGGAACATTGGACACTGGGCACGGGACTCCCGTACTTCACAGCCACAGCGGGTTCCTCAGCCCAACCAGTTTTCTTGGAACAGCGGCAGCCTTTGCCGCCCAGCTACTCATTTGGCGACCCCATCCCACATGCCCCACAAGCCTAGGGCTGCCCCATGAGGGAGTTTTCGCAGGCCCCTTCAATCGGCTCTTCCTCGTCCCGTCCGAGAATCCCATGATAGACGTTGAGATGGGGCTCCATTTGGTGGACTCCGGGGTCCCACATTCTTCTGCACCTCCCTCAGCGGCTCTTCTTGTCAGATCTGATACTGTTAACTCTATGGGTGTCTCTGGAGTACCCCAGGAGAAATCACAGATTATATCCTTATTGGTGTTGGTCCAGGCACGGCGCCTGACTGGGCTATAATTTCCCCTTCCAGCCCAATCGATCTTTTGGGGCACGAAATGCCATGCAAATTGAATGCCTCTATTCACTGTTCCCCTCAGTGGTTGACACCAGAGCTTCCTGGCTCCAGTTTGCCCCTCCTGCATGCTTCTATGTTTAATCTGTCCTCCTCGCCTAACCCATTCTTTCCCTTTATGTTTGGGCGTCCCCCGACAACCCTGTGCGTGCCTCTTTTCTCTCCTCTCTCCCATCTTTACTGCATGCTCTGCCATACCCCACATTTTACTTCCTTTAGTGGATACGACAGACACATCATTTTCTGCGTGACTTCTACTGCGCTGCGGCGTACTTCATCTACCCTGAGCCATCCCACCCTGCCCTTGCGGGACCCTGCCTCGATCTGCCTTCTTCCCTCCACTTGACTGGGCTTTATTATGTTGGGTAGCAAGGCTTGGCACGGGGGTCCTATTTGATGCCGACCAGCAGCCACTGTCCGCTTTGACGCAGTCTCCTTCCCCTACATCCCGGTTGCAGTTAAAGCTCCGTCACTCCCGCAGGACTTGGGACGAATGATGTTTGTGCTGGGAATTGCCGCGGGAACTTTGGCCCCTAGACACGTCCGACCATGAGTCCCGAAAGGTTGCTGAGAAAGGACCGGAGGAGTTGTGAATTCTTTGTCGACCCTTCTCGGTTCCTGTGGTTTTTGTCCTGCGGATACCACCGCCCACGCCGACCTGCCCTGTGCTGCTTGAGGCTCTCCCTCTGTCATTGTGGGTGCGACGTTCCAATGAGGCGATCCTAGTGTTTTCAGCTCCACCTCTCACGGTCACGGTCAAACTAGCGTCCACCTTGCCGTCTATAAGGCAGTACCATCTGTCACCGACTGCAGGCAAGGCGATTAAAATTATTATTCACTCCCTCCTGCAACAAGACATCCTGGTCCCTACTGTGAACCGCTGCAACACACCGCTACTCCCAAGCCCCAAACCAGGTTACCCAGGCCGATGGAGTTTTGTGCAGGACCTGAGAGTGATTAACGCCATCATTATTCCCTGCTCTTCAGTGGTTCCGGATGCAAATGCAATCCTTACTAGCCTTCCTTCTAACGCTACCCGTTTTTCAATTATAGACATCTGCTCAGCCTTTTTCTCCATTAAATTGTCCCCTGAAAGTCAGTACCTTTTTTGCCTTTACTTACGGCGGTCGCCAATATACATGGACATGGCTTACACAAGGGTACACTGAGAGCCCCACTGTGTATGCCTCTGCAGTGCACCGGACCCTGAAGTACCTCTGCCTGCCACGTCACAATACCTTGATCCAGTATGCCAATGATTTGCCTGTGGCCTCAGACTTGCCTGCGGCTTGCATGGCGGACACGGTAGCACTGCTCCACTGGCTGGCTCAGGATGAGCAGAAAGTCTCACTGGAGAAAATGCAGCTCTGCCAGATGAAAATGCAGCACCTGGAATACGAACTTATTCACGGTCTCAGAGATTTATCTCCGGATCGCTTTGCAGCCAGTGTCAAACTCTATCCTCCTGCTTCGCGTACTAAGCAGCCGCCTTTCCTGGGCATGGTGAGTTATTGCAGATACTGGATCCCAGAATATCGTATTGTTTATGCGCCTCTCCGTCAGGCTTCCTCACCAAAGCAGCCGACCCAGGTGACATGGACACCTGAGATGTCACGGGCCTTTGACACACTTAGATAATGCCTGGTGTTGGCTCCTGCTCTGGGCATACATAACTATAGGCTGCCGTTTCAGCTTTATGTACACAAAAAAGAGTGATATGCGTCCGGTATTCTGGCACAGATGCATGGGGATCTCCGGCACCCTGTAGCCATTTATTCTGTACAGTTTACCACCTGTTGTAATGGGAATTTCTGCCTATTTGCGTGCTGTGGCGGCTGCCGCTGTAATGGTCCAAAAGTCCACCCCTACTGTGATGGATTATCCGTGCACTGTTTTTCTGACTCATTCGGTCTCCCTGCTGCTAAATTCAGCAGCAACCCAACATTTTACAGCATCACGGAGAACTGCCGACGAGGTTATCTTACCATCCAGTACTAACCTTACATTGCAACATGCACCTGCGCTGAATCAAGCCACACTTCTCCCAAACACCCATGTTCCACCTGAGGTGGACCATAATTACTTGAATGTAGTGCAAAAGGATGTCACCCCCCGCCCTGATCTCTCTGAGACCCGATTAGGCAACACAGGCATGATTCTCTTCACTGTTGGTTCCTCTTTTCGGCCCTAGGACCATCAAACTTTGGCCGGATATGCGATCTGCACACCTTTTGGTATCATCGAAGCAGCTGTATTGCTGGAAGAGACTTCTGTGCAGGCAGCCGAATTGTTTACCCTCAGCAGAGCCGGTATTCGAGGTGACAGAATGTCTGTTAATATTTGCACGGACTCCAGGTATGCCTTTGGAGTGGTACATGATTTTGGAGGCCTATGGAAACATAGAGGATTTATTCCTTCCGGTGCGGAACCCTGCAACATGCCCTGTTCGTCAACAACCTTCTGCAGGATATAATGCTTCCCTCTGCTCTGGCTGTGATTAAGTGTGTGGCCAATACTGCTGCAGACGATCCAATATCCCGAGGGAATGCACGTCTTGACCAAGCTGCCAAACAATCAGCTTTAACCCCCTCCCCGCCACACACACACTGTATATGTTTATCAAGCTCTCAAGACGGGGAAGTCAAAAGATGCTTTAGACCAAGCGGCGAATGGGTTACGGGCCACTCAGCGAGACGCCCCTCAGTCCGAGAAAGATGGTTGGGCACATATAGGGGCTGAGGAATCAGGCAGCTTAGGACTAGTACAACACCCGTATGGTAGAACCGTCCTCCCCGATCACTATGCTTGTTTTGGCACTGGCTGTCCATGGAGTTGGTCGCGCAGGAATACATGTATTAAGGCAAAGCTGGTATTCTCCCGGCTTTGCTGCGACAACACAAGCGCTAGGGTCCTGCTGCCTGATATACCTACAGAATAATATTGTTAAACCACTGGCCAAGTATTATCACTTGCCTGTCTCCGATGGACACTTTAATCATTTGCAGATTGACTTTGCCATATGCCAAAGAGGGTTCCAAATACCTGCTGGTCAAAGTGAGTATGTGTTTCGAAATGGGTGGAAGCTTTCCTACACGTAAGGATTATGCTGGAACAGTGGTTAAGTGTCTCATAGAGGATGTGATTACTCGGTTTGATGTTCCAAAACCTAATAACAGTGACAGGCAGACGCATGTTACTCCTGAGTTTTAAAAAGGGGTTCATAAAATTTTAGGTATTACATGGAAACACCACATTCTGTATCAGCCCCAGTCCTTGGGAATGGTGGAAACGATGAGTGGCGCCCTTTAAACTACTTTAACCAATGTCACCCAGGACACAAGTTCGCCCTGGTCAGTGGCATTGCAACTTACCATTTACACTCCGGAAATAAATAAATTGAAATACGGGCTAACTCCCTTTGAGGTACTCATGGGCCGCCCAATGCCCACGAGGCTCCGAGCTTCCAAACTTCCCACAAATGTGGCACTGCTTCTCATTCATGAGTCGCTACTGGATTAAGCCAAATCATTGTGCCAGGTCATCACCCACAACCATGAGTCTCTTCCCACGCCGTGTAATGGCCCCATGTATCCGTTCCACCAAGGGGAAAATGTGATGATAAATCCTTTGAAAATAATTATCTTTCTCCTCGATGGAAAGGCCCATATCTCGTCCTCCTAGTGAACGGAACAGCTGACAAGGTCGAAGGAGTACCTGAGTGGACATATGCCATCCGTTGCAAAGGAGCACCTTCGCCCAATAACCTCACCAGAAAACCCCTGAACAATACATCCGAGAGGCGGCCATTAGGCTTCCCATTGCCAAGTCCCATTGGGATCTTTGTAACTGAATGGGTGGGTGGTTCGGGTCTTTGGGAAGTGCCATTGTTCAGGTGTCATCGTGCTGGTTATTGCCCTAGTAGTCATCACGCTCCTTATTGTTTTTTTCTCAAACAGTGCTGCTCAATCTGCAGCTCATTATTGCTACCCTCTGCCCCGCCTATAGCCCACTTAGTTAAGCCCACTTATCTACCTGCTGAGCCCTCGTGTCACCATTAATCCTAAACCCTCAAGCCCTGGATTTGAGGAGGCTATGAACTCAGAGTCCCAGTGTAACCCGCCTGACATATAACTTTCCCCTCTGACAAATCTCCTGGTTCGGAAAATATTCCCCCACTTGTTGAAGCCTCGGACCTGCTTTTCCGAGTATGAAACGAAAAAGGGGCATTGTTGGGGAACAGTTAACATGGTTTGCCGGGAAGCCATTTTCCTAACCCGGCTGAGAAACCATTTTGTGTCTCCAGCTGTGCATTCCTTTCTTTGAGGAAATGTGAAAGGGAGGCTTTATTTTCCTGAAGTGACAAGATCATGTTGCCTCCATTTGATGAATGATCAGTGCAGGCTGTAGCACCAGTCAAGCTGACATAGACTTGTTCTTTAGTTCCACTCCCGTCACGAGTTATCGACACGTCACGGTCATTCAGCTAATTAGGTACATCTCTGCTTAGTATTAGCAAACTGTGAAACTTGATGAAATGGTGATACCATTTGTTCTGTTCACATGTGGAATGCATAATAGTGCTTTAGCTTTTACCTTAATGACTAACTTCTATTTTCGTGACGCATTGTAAGTATACCAAACTGTGTAAGTAACGATCAGCTCCCATTTGTTTTCTCCATATAATCCCGCAGAATCCTGATGTACTTCGGAATAACAC
Source organism: Chiloscyllium plagiosum (assembly GCF_037043375.1). Taxonomy (NCBI): domain Eukaryota; kingdom Metazoa; phylum Chordata; class Chondrichthyes; order Orectolobiformes; family Hemiscylliidae; genus Chiloscyllium; species Chiloscyllium plagiosum. The sequence goes on from NW_028270171.1 coordinate 35,519,212, forward strand.
CGAGCCACAGTTAGGACGGTGAACTCCCCATGATATAACGTGTAATAAACTAATCAGTTCTCACGATCTGAGTCTCGAGAGTTTGCTTCAACTGAAGTCATGTAAAACAAAACGCCACCACCTACCGAAAGCAACGAGAGGGGGATTCGAAATGACGCGTGCAAAGCACAATGAATTAGTAGCCCATTGCCATACATCTCGGCCACGTTGCCATACGGCGCCGGCTGTGTTTTCACAGCAGCAGATGACATCTGATCTAGTGAACCGACTGCATGGTTTGTGTGAAGGATGAGAAATCTTCTCAGCAGCTTTGAATTCACATCACTACATTATATCTTTAATGCAATTATAACATCAGTAAAAGCCAGAAACTACCGTGCTAGTATGAAAAAGCAGTTGTGATTTATTCATTCCGAAAGAGAAAAACGATGCAACAAGAAATTGTGACACATTAATAACTTGGACTCATTATTTGTTCAGTCATTTTCCGTTCATGCTTTGTAGCTCATCAAAGCCCTTTCACTCCTCTTCTGATACATTTCGTACCTTTAAAACTGAAGAGAGGTCATTCATGGTTAAAACTACTCCCCCTTCAGAACCACTCAGCAACAGATCTAGTTCCGTTAAGAACCCCTGACCATTGTGATTACTCTTAAAGCAACAACACAGTCATTCTCAATCTGGATTTTAAACGAAGATCACAGTGCAGAAAGCTCAGTGCTAACTACGAAAACATTAAAGAACATAGAACATAGAACATAGAACAATACAGCACAGAACAGGCCCTTCGGCCCACGATGTTGTGCCGAACTTCTAACCTAGATTAAGTACCCATCCATGTACCTATCCAAATGCCGCTTAAAGGTCGCCAATGATTCCGACTCTACCACTCCCACGGGCAGCGCATTCCATGCCCCCACCACTCTCTGGGTAAAGAACCCACCCCTGACATCTCCCCTATACCTTCCACCCTTCACCTTAAATTTATGTCCCCTTGTAACACTCTGTTGTACCCGGGGAAAAAGTTTCTGACTGTCTACTCTATCTATTCCTCTGATCATCTTATAAACCTCTATCAAGTCACCCCTCATCCTTCGCCGTTCCAACGAGAAAAGGCCGAGAACTCTCAACCTATCCTCATACGACTTCCTCTCCATTCCAGGCAACATTCTGGTAAATCTTCTCTGCACCCTCTCCAAAGCTTCCACATCTTTCCTAAAGTGAGGCGACCAGAACTGCACACAGTACTCCAACTGTGGCCTAACCTAAGTCCTGTATAGCTGCAACATCACTTCACGACTATTGAATTCAATCCCTCTGCTAATGAACGATAATACTCCTTAGGCCTTCTTACAAACTCTATCCACCTGAGTGGCAACCTTCAAAGATCTATGTTCATAGACCCCAAGATCCCTCTGTTCCTCCACCTGACTAAGAACCCTACCATTAACCCTGTATTCCGCATTCTTATTTGTTCTTCCAAAATGGACAACCTCACACTTGGCAGGGTTGAACTCCATCTGCCACTCCTCAGCCCAGCTCTGCATCATATCTAAGTCCCTCTGCAGCCGACAACAGCCCTCCTCACTGTCCACAACTCCACCTATCTTCGTATCATCTGCAAATTTACTGACCCACCCTTCGACTCCCTCATCTAAGTCATTAATAAAAATTACAAACAGCAGAGGACCCAGAACTGATCCCTGCGGAACTCCACTTGTAACTGGGCTCCAGGCTGAATATTTACCATCTACCACCACTCTCTGCCTTCGACAGGTTAGCCAGTTTTCTATCCAATTGGCCAAATTTCCCTCTATCCCATGCCTCCTGACTTTCCGCATAAGCCTACCATGGGGAACCTTATCAAATGCCTTACTAAAATCCATGTACACTACATCCACTGCTCTTCCCTCATCCACATGCTTGGTCACCTCCTCGAAGAATTCAATAAGACTTGTAAGGCAAGACCTACCCTTCACAAATCCGTGCTGGCTGTCCCTAATCAAGCAGTGTCTTTCCAGATACTCATAAATCCTATCCCTCAGTACCCTTTCCATTACTTTGCCTACCACAGAAGTAAGACTAACAGGCCTGTAATTCCCGGGGTTATCCCTATTCCCTTTTTTGAACAGGGGCACAACATTCGCTACTCTCCAGTCCCCTGGTACCACCCCCGTTGCCAGTGAAGACGAGAAGATCATTGCCAACGGTACTGCAATTTCCTCTCTTGCTTCCCACATAATCCTAGGATATATCCCGTCAGGCCCGGGTGACTTGTCTATCCTCAAGTTGTTCAAAATGTCCAACACATCTTCCTTCCTAACAGGTATCTCTTCTAGCTTACCAGTCCATTTCACACTCTCCTCTTCTACAATACGGTCCCTCTCGTTCGTAAATACTGAAGAGAAGTACTTGTTCAAGACCTCTCCTATCTCTTCCGACTCAATACACAGTCTCCCACTACTGTCCTTGATCGGACCTACCCTCGTTCTCGTCATTCTCAGGTTTCTCACATACGCATAAAATGCCTTGGGGTTATCCTTGATCCTATCCGCCAACGATTTTTCATGCCCTCTCTTAGCTCTCCTAATCCCTTTCTTCAGGTCCCTTCTGGCTATCCTGTATCCCTCCACTGCTCTGTCTGAATCCTGTTTCCTCAACCTTATGTAAGCCTCCTTCTTCCTCTTTACCAGACATTCAACCTCTCTCGTCAACCAAGGCTCCCTCACACGACCATTTCTTTCCTGCCTGATAGGTACATACATATCATGGACACGTCGTATCTGCTCTTAGAAAAAGTTCCACATTCCCACCACATCCTTCCCTGACAGCCTATGCTCCCAACGTATGCTCCTCAAATCCTGCCTTACAGCATCGTAATTTCCCTTCCCCCAATTATAAAATCTACCTTGTTGTGCGCACCTATCTCTCTCCATAACCAAGGTGAAAGTCACAGAATTGTGGTCACCATCACTAAAATGTTCACCCACTAACAAGCCCACCACTTGTCCCGGTTCATTACCGAGTACCAAATCCAATATGGCCTGCCCTCTGGTTGGACAATCTACATACTGCGTTAGAAAAGCTTCCTGGACACACTGCACAAACACCGCCCCATCCAATCTACTTGATCTAAAGAGCTTCCAATCAATATTTGGGAAGTTGAAGTCGCCCATGACTACGACCCTGTGGCTTCTGCACCTTTCCAAAATCTGTTTTCCAATCTGTTTCTCCACATCTCTGCTGCTATTGGGGAGCCTATAGTAAACACACAAGGTGACTGCACCTTTCCTATTTCTGACTTCAGCCCATACTACCTCCAGAGGCAGATCCCCCTCAAACTTCCTTTCTGCAGCCGTTATACCATTTCTAATTAGCAATGCCACCCCCCCTCCTTTTTTCCCACCCTCCCTAATCTTACTGAAACACCTGTAACCAGGAACCTCCAACAGCCATTCCTGTCCCACATCTATCCACGTTTCCGTGATGGCCACAACATCGTAGTCCCAGGTACCGATCCACGCCTTAAGTTCACCCACCTTATTTCTGATACTCCTTGCGTTGAAGTATACGCACTTGAGCCCATCTCTGTGTCCGCAAGTAGTCCCTGTCAGTGCTACCTTCTCCACAGCCTCCCTACAGTCTTGGGCATCCTGACAAACAGCTGACCTACTTGCTGGACTACAAGTCCGGATCCCACCCCCCTGCCAAATTAGTTTAAACCCCCCCGAAGAGTGCTAGCAAACCTACCCCCCAGGATATTGGTGCCCTTCTGGTTCAGGTGCAACCCGTCCTGTTTGTACAGGTCCCACCTTCCCCAGAATGCAGTCCAATTGTCCAAATATCTGAAGCCCTCCCTCCTACACCAGCCTTGCAGCCACGTGTTCAACTGCACTCTCTCCCTATTCTTTGCCTCACTGTCACGTGGCACCGGCAACAACCCAGAGATGACGACTCTGTCTGTCCTAGCTTTTAGCTTCCAGCCTAACTCCTTGAGCTCTTGAATGACCTCCCCACCCCTCTTCCTACCTATGTCGTTGGTGCCAATGTGCACCACGACTTCTGGCTGCACACCCTCCCCCTTAAGGATTCTGAAGACACGGTCTGAAACGTCTCGGACCCTAGCACCCGGGAGGCAACAAACCATCCGTGAGTCTCGCCCATGTCCACAGAACCGCCTGTCCGTCCCTCTAACTAGAGAGTCCCCTATAACTAGCGCTCTCCTCCTCTCCCCCTTTCCCTTCTGAGTCTCAGAGCCACAGACCCCTTCACTGCAGCTTACACCTGCAACGCTGTCCCCCCCAACAGTTTCCAAAGCTGTATATTTATTTTTTAGGGGAACGACCACAGGGGAACCCTGCACTGCCTGCTTCTTCCCCTTCCCACCTCTAACTGTTACCCAGCTACCTCTGTTCTCCGGCGTAACTATGTCCCTGTAGCTTCTATCAATCACCCTCTCAGCCTCTCGAATAATCCTCAGTTCATCCAACTCCAGTTCCAGTTCCCTAACTCGTTCGGTGAGGATCAGGATCTGACTGCATTTCCTGCAGACGAAGTCGGCAGGAGTATCGGTGGTCACCCCTACCTCAAACATCCTGCAGGAGGAACATTCCACCGCCTGCGCTGCCATGACTGTACACTTTCTCCAAAAACAAGAACACTGAGTCAATAACACTGAGTCACTTACCTGTGGACTTTAAAGTTAGGTTAGAGGAGGAGGGTGGGAGGGAGGCCCTACGGAAGTAGGACCTGGGGTCTAGAACACCCCCACTCAAATACTAATCACTTACCTTCCTGCCCAGCTATGCGCTCCAACCTCACTTCCGCTGCTCCCACTCAAATGACCGTTGGTGATTAAAAGGTGAGTATTTATACTCACAGTTCTCCTTCCCGGCTACCCCTCTGTTTGCCGTCACTTCCTCTGCTGCTCCCGCTCTTTTTGTGAAGAGAGAATAAAAACACCGCTGCCCACTACAGGTAAGTAATTTTGAAACAAACTGTTTTACCTTAGCTGTAGTCTCCCAGGTTCGCCTTTACTCGGCCGCTGCTCCCACTCAAATGACCGTTGGTGATTAAAAGGTGAGCATTTATACTCACAGTTCTCCTTCCCGGCTGCCCCTCTGTTTGCCGTCACTTCCTCTGCTGCTCCCGCTCTTTTTGTGAAGAGAGAATAAAAAACACCGCTGCCCGCTACAGGTACGTAATTTTGAAACAGACTGTTTTACCTTAGCTGTAGTCTCCCGGGTTCGCCTTTACTCGGCCGCTGCTCCCACTCAAATGACCGTTGGTGATTAAAAGGTGAGTATTTATACTCACAGTTCTCCTTCCCGGCTGCCCCTCTGTTTGCCGTCACTTCCTCTGCTGCTCCCGCTCTTTTTGTGAAGAGAGAATAAAAAACACCGCTGCCCGCGACAGGTAAGTAATTTTGAAACAGACTGTTTTACCTTAGCTGTAGTCTCCCGGGTTCGCCTTTACTCGGCCGCTGCTCCCACTCAAAAAAGCTGCACCCAACCAGTGAAAGTCGGCGCATCAGCACTTCTTCTGTCTTATTCCTTATTCCTTGTGTCAGTGAATTAATTCTGTGTCACAATGTGTCACAGCAGTTCACTTCTATCCTTTTTTACAGAATTCTTTCTTCACACTGCAAAATGCTGGGGACACTCGCAGCTCCAGTGACAGTTGTTTGCAGAGAAATAAAGTGAAGGATTCTGATCGGTGACCTACCATGAAACCAGTGAAAAGTGAGAGACAGATCAGGCCTGAAATTAATCTAGAGACATTTAAAGTGGACGGACAGATGTTTGAGAACGGAGGTACCAAAAATAAACTTCGTGACAGAGTAGAGGACAGGTGAGATTCAATATCAAAGAGCGAATCAGTAAAACCAGAGGGAGATGTGACTGGAACAAGTAAAGGGAAGATGTTGAGAAAGCCCTCTGCATGAATCGGCTCTTTCTGTTCTCAGTTTCCAGGATTATCAGATCACGTCAGTCCCACACTGAAAACTCACAACCCTATCCCTCCGCACCCGAGAACATATATTTAATTGATCAAACCAAAACAGAACACACAAGCAGAAAGGTTCTCACTGTGTTTTGGAGACCCTGCAGGGGTACACTCCTCCTTTCTCTCCTGGAATCTTAGTTCTCGGACCATTTACGCTTCCATTCGGCTTGCTGCAGACCCACCATCGACGATCTATAAAAAAAGGTGATCCTGTACAGTTTTATTGATGCCAAAGGATTCATGGCATTTGCCTTTTTAAAAATGTCAAAATTCATTGAATATCCGGCCATTGCACTGTACTTGCTTTTTATTCCTCCAGTGAAGTAAAAGCGGCTTTCTCTCAGGAACCAGCAACTGGTACATTTGCAGAGCGTCAGACGAGCATTAATAATGAAACTGTCATGAAACTGTGTGATGTAAATCACTAAAAATATATGTACGTAATCGTATGTATATATGCACGCACATACGCATATATATGCGTATGTGCGTGTATATATGCATACGATTACGTACATATATATATATTATATACACATATTGAAAATACACAGGCGGATATGCATATAGATATCGACGATAGTGGTGGTGGAAAAGCTGGTGAAGCTACAGTTTTCCACAACCACTCTTTTCAACTCTGATCTCCAGCATGTGCAGCCCTCACTTTCACCTAGGTCAGACATATATATAACGTATTTAAACATCGTTCACTGCGAAGTTCGCATCCTGTCTGAAATATCTGACAGTTTAACAGATGGAAGTTTGGATTTTATGTGTTCATATTTCAGCTGGATGCTAGAAGTTGCACTCCACAGAAACTTGTAGTTAAAACTTCTATTTTAGATGGATTGCAGACATGATAGGAACGTTTTGGATAAAATTTCAGCACTAAAATGATATTGACGACGAGCACATGGGATTCATCAAGAATAATGAAGGAAGTGAGTATGAGAAGATTGTTCCACCGAACAGACAATTTTCAGACGAAACTCGTGACAGTGGCGGCAGCAGTGATTCATCTTTATGGGAAGAACACAGAGGGACACCTAAAAATAAAGGGGACACTTGTAATGCAGTGTGGGTAGGAGCTGAGAGAAAGCAAAGTATCCAATCACAGCAGACAACTTGCAGGAGACACTTTGAATGCACAAGGAATGAGATGCACGCTGGTTAAAAAAATGCTGGAAGACCAAGATTTTATTTTCCACTTGGCAAATCTACAGCCTTCTACTTCAGTACTGAGTTGACCAATTTAACAGTTTTACGCATCGTCACGTGTATTTACCCCACCGTCTACAAAAAAAGGCTCGTTGTCCCAGGGTCTGCTATCTCACACCATCCATTCTTTCCCACCAATTATCCACGAACAGAGATTCATTCTCCAGAATGAGTGTTGTACATTACTTTGGCTCTCCATGACTTCTACCTCTTTGAGCTTTGTTTGCACTTGTCTTTTACTCTTAAACCCTCCCCACAAAATACTATCTGCATTAAAAACTAACATTTTTCTCGCTGTGGAGGGAAGTCTCACAGAACTGGAAACGTTAACTCTGATTCCTGTCTGCAGATACTGTCATACTGTCAAAACTGCTGAGATATTGAAGCAAGTTCTGTTTCTCTTGATGATTTCCAGCATCCTCGGTACATTCGGTTCATTTTAATTACACGTTGGTCCTTATTTTTTTCCATTACTGTGTGCCAACGGTGAGGCTGACCTTGAACAGCAAACAAACACAAGAACCAGGAAGCACGCTCCCTCTCTTTACTCTCACACGAGATAAATCGTTCCCAACTGTTGAACAAATTGGATCAATGAGCGGGTTAACTGCAAAGACTGAAACTAAACTTTGAATTGATAAACGCTGATTAATGCAGTGATTAAATTAGATATAAATGAATAAGCGTTTATTCACAGCGGAATGCAATTGACATAGGATAAGCTCTGTAAGAGTGGTGGTGTGGTTGACAGACGAAGGCTAAATATTTTCAAGTGCATGATAACTTTATGAAATCATTTTATAATTCAGATCTGTTGTGGAAAATTTGCACAGTGAACAATTTCAACTTCAGGAGCACAAATCACATTCCCACACATAAACTAACGGTAATCTTTCATGTCAACATGACCTTTGCTCAGCAGCAGTTCATCAGCATGTATCAAACAATATGATTTTGATAGTATTGTGTTTTCCATTGGTTTCTGATTTTGGGATGGCTACAATATTTATATGCAATAAAATATTAGGAAAATAAGACTTATATAAAATTTTATTGGGCGGTGATTAACAATATGATTAAGTCCTGATGTTGTGGATAATATGCCACCAACTGGTTACAATTTCAATAAAGCATGCAGAAAAACTGAGCGTTGCAGCTGCAAAGATCCAACTGGAAATGGGGAGGGGAAGCACTCGTAGAGCTTGTGGATATTGTGGTGCAATGAGTGAGAGCGCAGTTCCTCTATGAGAGTATAGCGGTGCATGAAATTTCGATGCTTGGTCATCCAACCTTATTTGGAACAGCTTCCATTGACATAAAGCAGGGAGCACTGGGACATCAGGTTGATAGCTCCAACCTAAGCTGCACCACTTTCTATGGAGGTGTAATTGGGAGCATTGGGACATCAGGCTGTGGAAAAGGATGCTGAACAAGTTTAATCTGAACTAAAATCGTTTTCAATCGGACACATGTTTGTGGATGGAGAGAGGATCGGTCCCATAGAAATGATTCATTTTTTAGGAAAAATCTTGCAACCATTCAACTCATGAAGGACGATCTGTGCAAAGAGAAATCGAGGTGACATTTTAGCTCTGTGACCTGCCTCTTATGGCTGACACTGCAATGGATTAAATTCTGGGAAATGCTTTGTAGATTTTTGATATATTATTCCATCTCCCGTCAGTTTGGACAGGTGTTTGTAGGCATCCACAACTCCAAAATTTAATTCGATTAGGTGCTAATGTGAACAAGTTCGAGAAATGGTTCAAATTTTGGAAAGTGGATTTGAGATTTGTCAGATAAGTGATGATCTCAATGAACGGCTGAGCAGACACGACGGGCTGTACAGCCTCCTTCTGCTATTCTGCGCAGAAACAGAGCGTAGACCCAAATACAATTGTTTTCAAAGGTTTTTATTCACCTCTTTCGATTAGATATTGCTGGAGTTCATGTATTGTACTAGTTTTCTGACTTTAGACTCATTATTCTCTTGTCCTGGCAATAAGCCATGTGACTTTTTTTTCTCCCTTGGAGAGTTTGTTTGTAACTTAGATAACAACACGAAAGGGGACAGCATCACCCAAAATTGGAAACGTACTCGATGTCAACCATTGGATTTTACTGATTTAGTATATGTATTTGTTTGTTATATGTGTTTGTATATGTGTGCTAATATTAGTATATGTGTTTGTTTTTGGATTAAGTAACAAAACGTCAGTATTAAAGAAGCGCTGTTACAATCTGAATGAAGCGGCTACGCAGAGAGAGGTGGCTGTCTGTTTGAACCCCATGAAGATCGGTTTTGTGTTTCACTTCCCACAGTTGAGCCACTGAGCATTGAGTCAGAAGTGGACAAACCACATGATAGGTACATTGTTACCATAAGAAAGTGAAAGAAACGTGCTGCTTGCAACCAAAAGCATGATGGAGTAGCAGCCCCATAACACAAACTCCACCATTAATAAAAACGCGGGAGTTGAGCTGCCCTTACACAGTATGACCCTGACGTAATGTAAAATGCTCACATTTGAGCTGGAAGCAGACGTGCTACCAATGCGCTATGATCTTACAGTCATGAACTCCATGCTGCACAGGATTAAAGGAAGTGACTGTGCCCCAATGAGAAATTATTACAAAAGAAGTCGAATTGTCGTGCGATTTTCATTTCGCTTCTCCCCACTCTATTTGCCAGGCTGCAATCATCTTCTTCTTCTTTCCTCCATTTGTCTGTTCTCTTGGCTCCCTCATCGCGCTCGCTTCCACTTCATTGTTTCAGCATCTCTCTTCTCTTCCTATAGAGTTTTCTTCAATACATTCTGCTCTGACTGGAACGATAGATTCCAGTCGAGATGTCACATCGCGGATACGGGATATATCATCGATCCTCCTTCAGACACAACGAGAAAATTCTGGAATTGGGGCGGAAAACAGATCCCTATTCAGATGTACTCAGACAAGTTTCACTAATATAATAACAAATATTCATACAATCACAAAACAAGTGACTGACTGTACTCCTGCATTTCGATTTTGAGCAACCTAATGTTCTTGGTTTCGAAGAAACTAAATTCGCATTTCTCAGCTTTATGTGGAGCAGCACATAGCCAGGAGTGCAATGGGTAACGCGTCTGAAATGATATCTGGAAATCGTAGGTTCTTCTCTGGCTCGAATGTAATTCTTCTTACATACAAATTAATCTTTCTCATCGCCCTTATACCGAGATGATGTTTGAATTCCGATTAAGCAGGAACGAGAATAATTTCACTACCTGATATTAGTAAACGTCCTCAAGAATATCAGTGTTAAACTCACAGTGCAGTCAGAGGAGGGGAAGCTGCAATCGTTCGTAAAGTTGTTCATGGCCACCTTTCCATTTCCCAAACACAGCAGGCAGGAGTCTAAGACAGTTGGCCTTGTGGTACGGTTCTCATTTGCTCTTTCTCCTAAACTAGAGATTCAAGCAGTCGCGGGTTCAAATCCGAAGCAAACCCTCGTTTCTTGACTTCAATGTTGAGAAAATGCTGAAGTAATTTGCTCAAAATGGATTTTAGATCAAAAAAGATGGAACTCTCTGAAAAAAGAATTGCGATTGCTACGAATACTGTAAAGACAACCACTTGTTGAGATTGCTTGCCCGCGCAATCCGACTCTGAATAAACCCTACAGCTGCATTATTGCTCATTTCTGAGTGTAAACTTCAAGAACTGGGGAAGTGAAGTGTTTGGAGACAGCAGTGAACAGACTGACAGGAATGGTGCCATGCACGTGGAATATCAGCAACAAAGGTAGATTGGAAAGTTCATGCATTTGGCCTTGGAGAACAGCAGGCTATCAGCTGGACAGTTTGAAACTTTTCAAGTCATGAGGGGTCCGCATACAGGAAATAAATTTGTATATTTCCTACGACGCCTGAAAGAATCGAGAACGAATAGCCAGATCATTAAAGTCATGCGGAAAAGAAGTAAAAGTGACATGAGGAAAAAGATTTCCCTGCCTCAGATCCACAAAATGGACAAAGAAGAGTTAGTTTGATGCTCCCTGGAAGGATTCCATAGATAGAATATGTATCTTGAGCGAGTTATATTGACAAAGTGGGGTCAGTTTGCTCTACCCTTAGTGATTAGCTTGACAGATTGATGTCAGTCTCCTTTTGCCCTGAGAGAGTTTCATTGACAGAATGGGGTTAGTCTGGATGAGTTACGTTAACAGAATGGGACAGTCTGCTCTTCCCTGGGTGAACTACGATGACTGAGTGGGGTCATTCTGCTCTTCCCTGGGCGACTATCATTGATAGAGTGCTGCAGTGTGCTCTTCCCGGGGCGAGTTACGTTGACAGAGTGGGTTTAGTCAGCTCTTCCTTGAGCAATTTAATTTAACAGAGTGTTTTCAGTCTGATCTTCGATGGGCGAGTTACACTGTCAGAGATGAGTCAGTTTACCCTGCTCTGTGCGAGTTACATTGACAGAGTGGGGTAAGTCTAGTCTTTCCTGGACGAGTCAGTCTGCTGCGCTCTGGGTGAGAGAAACTGAACGAGTGGATTCAGTATAATCTTCCCAGGGTAAGCTACATTGACAGAGTGGGTTCAGTCTGCCGTTCACTGAGTGCAAATTAGACAGAGTGGCGTCAGCTTGATCTTCGCTGGGTGTGTAACATTGTCAAAATGGGGTCAGTCTGCTCTTCAGTGGATACTCATATTGATGGTGCGGGGTCAGCCTGGTCTTTACTGAGTGTGATATACTGAAAAGTGTGGTGTCACTGTGGCCTTCACTGGGTGAGATACACTGACTGAGTGGTGTCAGACGGCAATTTCCTGGCTGAGTTACATTGACAGGGTAGGATCATTCAGCTCTTTCCTGAAATATTTACAGTTACGCAGTGGGGTCATATTGTTCTTCCCAATGTGAGTTACATTGACAGGTTAGCATCATTCTGCTCTTTCATGGTCGAGTACCATTGACAGAGTGAGGTCAGCCTGCACTTCCCTGAATGAGTTACATTGTCAGAGTGAGGTCAGTCTGCTCTTCTCTGGGCGAGTTGCATTTAGTGAGCGGGATTAGTCTCCTCATTCCTAGGCGAGATAATTTGACAGCGTGGTGTCAGTCTGCTTTTTCCTGGATGAGTAATTGAGAGAGTTGGGTCAGTCCACTCTTCCCTGTTGAGTTACCCTGACCGATTCAATTCAGTCTGTTCTTTCCTGAGAGACTAACATTGACAAAGTGAAGTCAACATGCTCTTCCCCGGGTGAGTTACATTTTGAGATTGTGGTCAGTCTGCACTTCCCTGGGCGGCTTTCATCGACGGAGTGGAATCATTACGCTCTTACCTGGGCGAGTTACATTGACAATGTGGGGTCAGACTGCTTTGCCGTTGTTGAGTTACATATACAAAGTGCGGATAGTCTGCTCTTCCAAGGGTGAGTTACATTTGTAAACTGAGGTCTGTCTGCTCTTCCCGTTGTCAATCACATTGGGAGAGTGAGGTCATTCTATTCTTCCCTGGGTAAGTTACATTTATAGATCGGGTTTTCTCCGCTCTTCCCGGAGTGAGTCACATTGACATTGTGAGTTCAGTTTACTCTTCCCTCGGCAAATAACATTGACAGAGTTGAGTCAGTTTGCTCTTCTCTGGAGGAGTGATTTGACACAGTGAGGTCAGTCTGCTCATCCTTGTGAGAGTTGCATTGACATAATCGGGTCAGCCAGCGCTCCTCTGGTTGAGTTACATTGACTGCGTGTGTCAGTCTGCTCATTCCTATGTGAGATGCATTGACAGAGTGGTGTCAGTTTGTTCTTTCCTGGGTGACTGACATTGACAGAGTGTGTCAGACTGCATTTCCCTGCGTGCGTTATATAGACAGAGTGGGGTCAGTCTGCTCTTCCCTGTGTGAGTTACATTGAAAGAGTGGAATCAGTCCGCTCTTCCCTGGTCGAATTCCCTGTGTGAGTTACATTGAAAGAGTGGAATCAGTCCGCTCTTCCCTGGTCGAATTCCATTTGCATAGTGGGGATACTCTGCTCTTCCCTGGATGAGTTATATTGACATTAGTGGCGTCAGTCTTATCTTTCCTGAGTGAGTAACATTGACAGACTGTGTTCAGTCTCACCTTCCCTGGGTGAGTTACAAGGACAGAACGGCGTCGGTCTGCTCTTTCCTGGGTGAGTGACATTGACAGAGTGGGGCCAGTCTACTCTTCCCCGTGTGAGCTACTGTCGGAGAAATTAGCCCATATTGGATCGTGGATTCAAAAGGGAGTAGAAAAATTGAGGGTGGAAAGGAAATTGGAATTAAGGCCTGACTGAAAAAAAGAAACCGCTCCGTAAATGCTAATGATTCATCGTAGAATGCCAAACATCTACTGCAAACCAGTTCGCCCCTGAAGTTCCATAGCCAATGGAAAGCAAAGCAAAGCAGCCAATTGCAATTTGTTTCAGGATTTAAACATTTAGCATTGAAATGTAATGACTAGGAGTAGGAATATGCTATTCAGAACTTTGAGCCTATTAAAGGAGAGATCTCACAGGCCAGATCCATTGAGATTCAAAAGCTGTTGATTGCAAGCGATATCGCTGGGAGAGAAATTGAGTAGTCTAATACAGAAGTGACAGTCTGTACCGGTCGTTCAAGGGTTCACTTACCCAAGCTGAGAATCAAGCCAAGTTTTTTGATAATCCTGTACAATGACGATAATTAAATGTAGGGCGCATTCAATGCATTTGCTAATTAAGTAATTCCATAACGACGGTGATAATCGCAATGCAGTTGTAAGAAGGATGTTCTGATTGTATTGCAATGTGGCATACTGGCAGCATCAGGAGATTCCAGCACTCTTCAACGGGAGGTGAGAATGTCCCTTTTAAAGAAGTAAGGTGTTTCCACTGTTTCTCACTTGTGAGCAAGGTATTCTGGTGCCTCTCCGTCTGTCCTTTCCTTTGCGTGGCCTTGGAATCACTGGGGTACGGTGTCTGGATGCTTATTGTTAGTATGTCTTGGGAAGTGTATTCCCTGGTCTGTGCGTGACTACAGTCATATATATTTCCCTTGATAGCTTGTTTGGTCACTGCTGAGGCATTCTGGGTGTATTATGAGTGGTTTGCACAGGCTTGATTTCCTGTGTTGTTTGTGGCCATGCTGTGGTTAGGCAGGTGTGAATTTCGTGTCTGGAGTGGCTTGGTATCTGAGTCTCAATTAGCAGATGTCGTTTCAGGAGTAAGAATGCTCCCCCAGTTGACCTGTACTAGCTGAGTGGTGAGGGCGGCAGAGGGCAGGAGTACATACCAAAGGCGTGGACAGCACAGTCTTGGACAGTGGTCTTGGACAGTGCAACAATTCCGGCGATGCTACCTTTTGCTGTGGACCGGCATGCTGCAGTACTTAGGAGCAGAGAATCAGCGCACTGGTTCCAGCCAGAACCCTTTCCAGACGGCTGTGTGCTGTTTAAAAAGTGTGCTGTTGGTGGCCCTTGTTTAGTGGTGTCATTAATGGTCCGGGTTGGAGATTCATGTGAAAGGTTTCAATTTGGGCATGTGGTACCCTAAAGATCTCTACCCGGCTGGGCTGTTCTCTCTATAGTTGGTATTGCTGGAGGTACTTTGAGTGATGGGACCACTAGTAACCTGTCTGGTTCAAGCCACCAATCCCCATGTCAGTGACAATGAAGGCAATAGAAACTAAGGGATTGCTCCCCTGAAAGTCCACGGGGACCTGAGTGCAGTCCCAGCAGCGAGTCTGATTAAATCGTGGAGCATATCCATGAGCCATCCTCAGGAAAGTGTTGGCCCGCAAGTAATGGTGTTTTTTTTAAATGTCTCGCCCCTTGTTCCTGTTTACTGGCAGGCCACAGTGGCATGGTCAGACGGGTCAGGCTGAAGGCGATGATGGTGATGGCTGTGGCAAGCAGCTGGAGCTGTCTTCAGTGTTCCCAGTGGTGACTTCTACTGTCTCGTCCCTGTTCACTGGAGGTGGAGCTCGCTTGCAGCGGGTGGCGTGTGTCCATTTGGCCGTCCTTCTACTTTTACACTTGTCCAGGTCGTCAGCATGATTAGATACTGGCCTTTCCAGTGAGGGGAGAGAGATTTATTTTCCAGTGACTTTATCTTGACATTGCCCCCGGTTCCAAACGGATGAATTGGGAATTGTTGGGGTATGGGCAACGCGGCTCTGACATCGTTGTTTTTTACATTAATGCTCCTGCTAAAGGATAATTCCTACGTAACTCAGCAGAGCGTCTTGTATCAAGAGAAGGGCCGTGTCCTTAGCGAGCTTTGCGGGATTGGGAGGGGTGGGCATAGGTCACCCAAGCGCACCTCAAATGGGGTGTGTCCAGTTGTGCCTGGTCACATATAGAGTAAAGGGATGGGGGTAAGGCTTCTGGCCAGGTAAATCCTGTGTCATGCGTGATCTTGATCCGTGTCGTTTTAAGCGTGCAATTCATCCGTCCGACCATGCCTGATGACTGCGGATGGTAGCAGACATGGTGTCGTCACGGTATCCCTCATTCCTCTTTATTTCCAGTCGTTAGAGGAGCAGTGAATTGAGTCTCCCGTTCCATGTCTAGTTTACTGGGGACCAAGAATTTGTGCTTGGAATTCCTTAGGAGGCATTTTTCCACTGTCTATGCGTCATCCTTTCTTGCTGGGAACATCTCCTCCTATTTACAGAACATGTGGATGATGACAAGGATGTGTATGTAACCCTACTTTTGACGGATATGAGCAAAGTCAATTTGCAAGTGACTGAACGCCCCTCAGGAACTGGAGAGTGATCATACCTGGCGACGGGACTTCCTGCATTGTTTTTCAGGCGAATGAGGCCTTGTGCAAGCAGGGTTTGGGCAGCGACAGCGAAACACAGTGCTTACTACGGTTGCGTATCAGCGTGTGTCATGCTCCTCTTGCACGTGTGGCCGACACTGTGGGCTATAAGGGCCTGTGTGTGTATGTTGGCTCTTGGGTAAATATGGTTGCTATTGGGGTGGACATTAAGTTGTAGGGAAGGTGACCGCGTGGCCGCAATGCGGATCCAACTGTCATTTTCCTGCAGTGTAGCAGCCTGTTAAGCAGATCGCGCTGCCTCCATGGCGTCTGGGAATTCTGGGGCCGTCACTGTTCTGGGGGACCTGCAGGACATAAATGGTGGGGTGAAGTGCGGCTTCCTGGGCAACTGAGTCAGCCGAGGCATTCTCAGTGGCAGTGGCAGAGATATGGGCAGCGCTTTGTATAACCGCTAGGGCAGACTGTAATAGAATTGCATGTAGGAGGTTCGAGGCCAGTGCGTTGTGTTGCAGTGGTCTCAACGGCAGAAGTATTGAAATTTCTGTTTCGAGAGTGTGCCGAAATCGTGGACAATTGTGAAGACATACTTGGAGTCAGTGTGAATGTTGGCTGTTTGAACCTTTGCAGTGATGCAGGCCCTAGAGAGCGCAAACAACTCTACAGCTGGTGGGGATATGCCATCTGTTAGGACAGCTGATTCCAGGATAGAGAAAGAGGTGAACACGACATACACTGCCAGTGTACAGTGGTCTGAGGGCCTAATGGAGGGTCCATTCGTAAAGAATATGAGCTCTGGGATTGTCTAAAGCTGTTTCACAGAGATCTGGGCGTGGGTGCTGACTTGCTAAAAGAAGTCTAGATAGTCGTCCGCAAAGGCGTTGTGAGGGAGTGGGAGCAGGTTGGCGGGGTTCAAGGCAGGGGCACGCTGTAGGACAAGTTAGCTTTGGACAGTAAAACAATTTCATAACCAGTTCTCCGGACGGCAGTGATACGTTGCATCATCATGAGAGATCCAGCATGACGTGCGGAGCCTTTTGTACTGTTATTGCGGCTGATGCCACAGCTCTCAAACATGCTGGCATTCCCCTTACAACAGGCTATAAATGTACAGTGTAAAAAACAAAAGGGTGTCGGAGATTCAAATGGAGCTGCATTAAAATTCCGGATGCAAACAATTCGGATTCGTTGGCATAGATGTAGGAGGACTGAGTGTAGTATGGGACCCCCGAGCAGGAGCAAATACTAGTAGTTTTTTTAAATTGGTGGATGCCTTTTACATCTTTGGCGTCTTTTTGGGCTCATCAATGGCACGGTGGTCTGGATCTAGAGCCTGCCAACTCACCATTTCCAGGAAAGTTTGTAACTTGATTCTTGTGGCTGGCGGGAGAAGCTGAGTAATGACTGCTATTCGTTCTTTGGACAGCTCCCCATGGCAATGTGAGAGTTTCCAAGTACTGTACTTTGACTTGGCACCGTTGAATTTTCTCCATTGAATCCCTGTATCCACCTTTTGCGAGACAGCAGAGTAATGTACACTGTCCAGAATGTATCATTCTGCGGAGGTGGAGGGCATCAAGAAATATTTGAGGAGAAAGTGAGGTCTGCAGATGCTGGAGATCAGAGCTGGAAATGTGTTGCTGGAAAAGCACAGCAGGTCAGGCAGCATCCAGGGAACAGGAGAATCGACGTTTCGGGCATAAGCCCTTCTTCAGGAATGGGGAAAGTTTGTCCAGCAGGCTAAGATAAAAGGTAGGGAGGAGGGACTTGGGGGAGGGGCGTCGGAAATGTGATAGGTGGAAAGAGGTCAAGGTGAGGGTGATAGGTCAGACTGGGGTGGGGGTGGAGAGGTCGGGAAGAAGATCTCAGGTTAGGAAGGCGGTGCTGAATTTGATGGATTTGACTGAGACAGGGTGGGGGGAGGAAATATACCGCCCCTCCAACCGCCACCAGCACAGAACCCCATTGGTCCTCACCTACCACCCCACCAATCTCCATGTACAGCGCATCATCCGCCGTCATTTCCGCTACCTCCAAACGGACCCCACCACCAAGGATATATTTCCCTCCCCTCCCCTATCAGCATTCCGTAAAGACCACTCCCTCCGTGACTCCCTCGTCAGATCCACACCACCCACCAACCCAACCTCCAATCCCGGCATCTTCCCCTGCAACCGCAGGATGTGCAAGACTTGCGCCCACACCTCCCCCTCACCTCCCTCCAAGGCCCCAAAGGAAACTTCCATATCCGCCACAGATTCACCTGCACCTCCACACATATCATCTATTGCATCCTCTGCACCCGATGTGGCCTCCTCTATATTGGGGAGACAGGCCGGCTACTTGCGGAGCGTTTCAGAGAACACCTCTGGGACACCTGGACCAACCAACCCAACCACCCTGTAGCTCAACATTTCAATTCCCCCTCCCACTCCACCAAGGATATGCAGGTCTTTGGACTCCTCCATCGTCAGACCACAACAAAAAGACGGTCGGAGGAAGAGCGCCTCATCTTCCGGCTGGGAACCCTCCAACCACAAGGGATGAACTCGGATTTCACCAGTTTCCATTCTCTAAAGGTAAACATGCAGGTTGAGTCCGTGATTAAGAAAGCGAATGCAATGTTGTCTCTTATCTCAAGAGGGTTGAAATATAAAAGCAGAGATGTACTACTAAGATTTTATAAAGCTCTGGTTAGGCCCCATTTGGAGTACTGTGTCCAGTTTTGGTCCCCATACCTCAGGAAGGACATACTGGCACTGGAACGTGTCCAGCGGAGATTCACACGGATGATCCCTGGAATGACAGGTCTAACATATGAGGAACGGCTGAGGATACTGGGATTGTATTCGTTGGAGTTTAGAAGATTAAGGGGAAACTTAATAGAGACGTACAAAATAATACATGGCTTGGAAAAGGTGGATGCTAGGAAATTGTTTCAGTTAAACGAGGAGACTAGGACCCGTGGACACAGCCTTAGAATTAGAGGGGGTCATTTCAGAACAGAAATGCGGAGACATTTCTTCAGCCAGAGAGTGGTGGGCCTGTGGAATTCATTGCCACGGAGTTCAGTGGAAGGCGGGACGCTAAATATCTTCAAGGCCGAGATTGATAGATTCTTGTTGTCTAGAGGAATTAAGGGCTACGGGGAGA
The DNA here is from genome assembly GCF_037043375.1 of Chiloscyllium plagiosum. NCBI lineage: Eukaryota > Metazoa > Chordata > Chondrichthyes > Orectolobiformes > Hemiscylliidae > Chiloscyllium > Chiloscyllium plagiosum. The sequence continues at coordinate 35,538,358 of NW_028270171.1, forward strand.
ACGCTGGGAAGTGGAGCTGAAATGCGCATCAACCATGATTGAATGGTGGAGTGGACTCGATGGGCCGAATGGCCTTACTTCCACTCTTATGTCTTATGGTCTTATGGTCTTATGGAGCAAAAGTCGATCTCAGAAGAAGACGTGACAGAAACAGGGATGAGGGTGAGTATAGCGTTAGTGTCCGGGACCACTGGAAACTAGGTAGCCATAATTGCATTGACAGTCCGCAGATACTGGACAGCACGCAACCTCCCTGGTCCCTTGGGTTTTGGAACGGGCAGAATGTGTGTATTGCATGGAATGGTAGCAGGAATTAGAAACCCTTTTGTTGGAGGTAGTCAATAACCAGCTTGATCCCTTCTACTGCTGCTGGTGACAGGGAGTATTGTCTTATAAACGGCAGGATGATTCCCTGTTTGAATATGACAGCGTGTGGTGGGGCGAACATCACTTGGCCTGCATGGTTGGGGTGCAGTGCCCACAGTAATGCTGGACGATCAGCGAGCAAAAGGGTTTTTTTTGTAGGAGGAGGCAGTGATTGGGGTTTGGGTGGTAAAAGTGGTCTGGAGTGTTGTTGGAGTACAGTGCAAACAAAATTCACCCTGCCCAACTTGGGCAACATCTACAAAGGGGACGTGGGTCTGACTGATGGGCGCGAAGTAGAAGGCTTAAAATGTTGGAGAGCCACCGGCTCGTGGCATCAGTGTGTAGCCTGTTCCATGATTAGATTAGATTACATTACATTACAGTGTGGAAACAGGCCCTTCGGCCCAACAAGTCCACACCGACCCGCCCACACCCCTACCCCTACATTTACCCCTTACCTAACACTACGGGTAGTTTAGCATGGCCAATTCACCTGGCCCTGCACATCTTTGTGACTGTGGGAGGAAACCCACGCAGACACGGGGAGAACGTGCAAACTCCACACAGCCTGATGCCTGAGGCGGGAATTGAACCCGGGTCTCTGGCGCTGTCAGGTAGTAGTGCTAACCACTGTGCCACCGTGCCGCCCACTGTGATCCCAAACTGATGTGTATGGAAAGAGGATAAAGTAACCACTGTCCCGTGTCTTTTAGCTCGTTGTTTGCCGGTGAACCACGTGCAACAAGAGCATCTCCGACATTTATTTTGAAGTTCACGTACTTACACGCCTCCTCCACGTCGTGTTGTTCAACTTAGGCCCTGGGTCCTTCTCACCGCGTGGCTGGGATTGCCCATCTCCCACAGCTAGCACTTCCCAGCAGAGGGTGGATTTCCTTGCCCCCCCCCCTCCCCCCTGGTGTACTGGAAGTCCTGGTTTGACTGCTCATACTGCACTTCAGCTTTCGAGAAATGACAGAGGGAGCACTCACAAGACACACAAGCAGTGAGTGATTGACAGGTCAAGCAATAAAGTATGATTGAGCGTGTATTCGCTGACCACACTGTAAGCAGTTATCTGAAGGATAAATACAATTAGATGAGACACGTGAAACTGACAAGACAAGCACTCAGCAGCCACAAAATAGACACATCAAAAACAAACACTCAAAAAACACAAGACAGAAAATAGTGAACTGGTGGGGCCCGTGTCAATTTGCTTCGAACTGAGGATCTCTTAAGATTCAAACGAAAAAATCAATTAGCGGTCTCTTATTCTATTTTGCCAGGCTTCCCTTGTCCGTCCGTCTTTCCCCTAGCTGGATCAGCATCACGTCAGATGCCCTGGCTTAACTCAGATCACGTGTCTGGCGAATCTGGTAAAAGATTAGTTGATCAATTTCAGAGCTTGCCCATCTACCTTATCAGATGGAGGCCATGCTTTCTCAACGCTGAATTGGCGCAGTAGGTAGATTAGAATTGTGCCGACCCTCCTCAGTCGTCCAGACTTTTGCAGTAGTTATGACCCACTGGGCCAGGGTTGGCCACCAGGTCCGAATCGGACTAAAGTTAGCTCAAAGTTCGCTTACCTGTGGAGATTATAGTTTGTCGAAACTATACCAAATCTTCGGAGAAATTAGCTGAATAAAGCGGAGATCACAAAACACAGAGCGAAGTTAAATTAACAAGTAGCTTATTAGAAGGGAGATATCGCAGAAGAGAAATTGACCAAGCTGAAGCAGAATAGACGGTCTCTCCAGGTCTGCGAAACTCTCTTCCCCGAGATGAGAATCAAGCCAGGTTTTATCGGAATATACTACAATGCTGATAGTTAAAAATAATGAAAATACAATTGACTTCATTGTCAAATAATCAACATACGATAGTGGTAACAGCAAAACAGTCATTCGAAGAATGTCCTGAATGTCGATACAATCAAGCATCCAGCAGCATCAATCCGTTTTATAATAGAATCAGAAGATTCGAGCTCTCTTCGTGGGTTTGTGAGAATGTATCTTTTCTTGGCAATAAGGTGTTTCCATTCCAGTGATGAGCAAGCTATTCTGGTGCGTCTGAGTCTGACCTGAGTTCGTGTGGCTTTGTTATCATTCGGGTACAAGACTTCCCTTAGGGCTTTGGGACAGCTGTGTTTATCGGGTCTAGGAAGCTTATTGTTAGTTTGTCTTGGGAAGTATATTCCCTGTCCTGCGAATTATTGTGGTCATGTATGATTTCCGTTGTCAGACTGTTCGGTCAATGCTGAGGCGTTCTGGGTGTTCGTTGTATTGCTTAGACAGGCTTGCGTTTCTATGTTCTGATCCGTCAGGCTGTGTGTAGGCATGTTTGCAGATCCTTTCCCACACTGTGGTAAGAAAAAAAAAACTTAAAGATCTTCAAAGGCGTTAAATTCAAAGTTCTTAATTGAACAACAACCTGTTAACATGCGGACAAGGCATTCAGCTGTTCCATAGATGGGAAGGTATTCACTTGGGGATTCAACCTAATATCACGCAAACGCCTTCATCACAGGGAAAGAAGTTTTGTTTGGTCTATTTATGAAGGTCTATTTGGCCTAATACGACTAGGTAGACCTGACACTGGAGAGACATTATTCGTCTGCTCTGTGTATGAGAAGGAATTTATTAAATCAGCAAAGCTGCAGATACACAAGAGTGGCCACACTGTAGAGAGGCCTGCACTGAGTGTCGTAAGGGATTCACTTTGTCATCCCTATTCAGTGAGCACTATCATATTCGCAATAGCGAGAAACGTTTACTTGCTCCTTGAGTGGGAAGGGATTCACTCTCAGCAGATATGGGCTTGTTCCACAAATGATACAACATTTTAGTATTCTGACTTTGAAAGAGCTTTAGGAGTAGCAATCATTTGATGAAAGACCAGAAAACTCACTAGAATTAGAATCCCTACGGTGCAGAAACAGTCCTTTCGGCGCAACAAGTCTACAACAACCCTCCAAAGAGCACTCGGACACATTTCCCTATTTTATATTTACATCGACTAATAACCTACGCTGTGGGTAATTTATCATGGCCAATTCACAGAACATGTGCACTGTCTTGGAGGAAATTTCACGACCTGGAGCAAACTCATGCAGACACGTGGAGAATGTGTAAATGCCACACAGACAGGCCTCCGAGGCTGGAATCAAAGTCAGTCCTTCATGCTCTGAGGCAACAGTGCGAAACACTGAGCCACATTGTGTGGAGTGGCAGTTCAATTGCACTGTGGGTAGCAAGGAATTTAATGACTCATTCGCACTTCTGACAGCCCTGTTAGATAGCATCGATTTAGCTCAATTAGCCGGCTTGTAGGCTTGTAGCACAGTGTGATACCAGCATCGTGGCTTCAGTTCCCATCACTGGTTTGAGGTTAATTAAGAGGTTCTCTTTCACGAGCGCGTCCCTCACGTGAGGACTGGCGATGTTCTGGTAAAATCACCACCAGTCCATTCTTTCTGTAATGAAGGGACCACTCCCTCGGGTCTCCTTGTTCAAACTTCTCGCTTATGCTGTCAGCGAATGAGAAATTTTGATAAATATGCTGACTCCACAGCCAACACTAATTTCTCCAGCATTGTAAATATAAAAATAATACATTGGCTCTGGATGTAGGTTTGCTTGCTGAGATGGAAGGTTTTCCCACTGATTTCTCTCCCATTAGAGGAGAGAGGAATGGTCGATTTCCATTCATTGCCCTGCTTTTGGTCCTTCTCTTCGTTGTTAAGGCGAGATTCGACATTTCTGAATGTTCTTCACATGCAAATGAAGGACTTGTGAAGTGTCATCTCTTTTGTAGGAGATAGAGCAGCTAAATTGGGCTGATGCACAATGGAAACCCAGTCCCACAGTGACAGTAAAAGATTGTTTTCTCATCAGCATGAAAATGTTGATAGGACCGTAGTTCCTGGGAACTTAAAATGCATTTCCAACACTGTGTCATTTAAATAAGTAGGAAGTGCGACATACTTCCAAAACAGAATGGTGAGGTGATTGGAGGGGCATTTACTGCGGCAGAATTCTTCTTTGTATCTGCTGCCAATGACCTTCTAGATGAGTGCAATCAGTCACTAGGTTGATTATGGCAGGAGGAGAGTGGATTTTCTCGGGTTTGCTCGCTGAGCTGTAGGTTTGATATCCAGACGTTTCGTTACCTGGTTAGGTAACATCATCAGTGACGACCTCCAATTGAAGCGAAACTGTTGTCTCCTGCTTTCTATTTATATCTCTCTCCTGGATGGGGTTTCTGGGGTGATGCCATTTCCTGTTCGTTTTCTGAGGGATGATAGATGGCATCTAGATCTATGTGTTTGTTTATGGCGTTGTGGTTGGAGTGCCAGGCCTCGAGGAATCCTCTCGCATGCATTTGCTTAGCCTGTCCCAGGATAGATGTGTTGTCCCATTCGTAATGGTGACTTTTTTCATCCGTGTTTATGGCTACGAGGGAGAGAGTATTGTGTCTTTTTGTGGCTAGCTGGTGTTCGTGTACCCTGGTCGCTAACTTTCTTTCCTGTTTGTCCTATGTAGCGTTTGTCGCTGTCCTTGCATGGAATTTTGTAGATGACGTTGGTTTTGTCCATGGTAGAAACGCAACAAACGACCAGACAGACAGTTGCACCTACTCTGAGCCGAAAGACGAAAGGAAACAAACTGAACACACAAGAAAAGAAAGCTCTAGAAAACCTGAAAAAAGACAAAATCATCATTATATTACCTGCATACAAAGGTCGACTCACTGTCATCCTGAACAGAGTTAAAAATCACACAACACCAGGTTATAGTGCAACAGGTTCAATTGCAAGTACACTAGCCTTCGGAGCGACGATCCTTCATCAGGTGAAAGTGGAGGGCTCGATCGAGCCCTCCACTATCACCTGATGAAGGAGCGTCGCTCCGAAAGCTAGTGTGCTTCCAATTAAACCTGTTGACTATAACCTGGTGTTGTGTGATTTTTAACTTTGTACACCCCAGTCCAACACCAGCATCTCCAATCATCCTGAACAGAGGAGACGACATCGAGAAAGCCAATGCACTATTCGCAGAGACCAACACCTACAAACAGGTGGAGCTAGACCCAACCCCACAACGAGGAAACAAAATTGAATATTTCCTAAGAAAATTACAAAATTCCGGACAATTAAACAAGACAGAATTCCAGAAAATGAAAACCGACGGGACCAACACCCCACGATTCTACGGGCTACCAAAAATCCATAAACCAGGAGCTCCCTCAGAACAATAGTAGCACTACCGGGAACACTAACTTACAGACTGGCCAAAGAACTACACGCAAGACTGAAATACCTGATAGAAGAGTCACAGCACTCCATCCATTCCACCCAGGAATTCGTAAAAATTATCAAAAACACCAAAATAGAAGAAGACAAAGCAATGATCTCATTCGACGTAACAGCACTGTTCACCTCCATCAACATCGACCTGGCAAAGGAAACACTTACCACACTTTTAAAAGAGATCATTACACATGCACCAACCACCATCAATCATATTACCAACGAAAACATCATGAAGCTCGTGGACCTGTGCCTCACCACTCACTTCACTTTCAACAACATAGTCTACAAACAAACCATGGGATCTCCGCTTACAAAGACTACAACAAACAGCTCTATCAACCATCAACCCAAAAATCTGCGTCCGTTACATAGATGACACATTTGTCATCACAAAACAAAACAAGAGAGAAGACACAATTAACATTATCAACAACAACCTTACAGACATAAAGTTCATCAAGGAGGAAGAAGTCGACAACAAACTCGCATTCCTGGATGTCACAGTCGAAAGAAAGAAATACGGAGAACGGCAAACGTCCGTATACAGAAAGCCAACAAACACTGACCAAATACTTAACTACACCAGCAACCAGAGCTTAAAAATGTGTTGCTGGAAAAGCGCAGCAGGTCAGGCAGCATCAAAGGAGCAGGAGAATCGAGGTTTCGGGCTTCCTGAAGAAGGGCTTATACCCGAAAGGTCGATTCTCCTGCTCCTTTGATGCTGCCTGACCTGCTGCGCTTTTCCAGCAACACATTTTTAAGCTCTGATCCCTAGCATCTGCAGTCCTCAATTTGTCCTACACCAGCAACCATCCCAATACACACAAACGAAGTTGTATCAGAACACTATTCCAACGAGCCACCACACACTGCAGCCCAGACGAACTACGCAAAACAGAGGAGATCCATCTATGCAATGTTTCAAGAAAAACGGATACTCAAAGCGTACAGTGCGTAGATTCCTCAAGAACAAACCACGACAAGCAGACCAAACACATCCAGAAACCCTAACCACCTTACCATACATCAAAGAAGTTTCAGAAATGACAGCCAGACTACTAAGACCGCTCAGAATCCTAGTAGCACACAAACCTACCAACACTCTCAAACAAAACCTAACAAACTTAAAAAGCCCAGTACATCCCATGGACAAAATCAACGTCATCGACAAATCTCCATGCAAGAACTGCCACAAATACTACATAGGACAAACAGGAAGAAGGTTAGCCACCAGAATACATGAACACCAGCTAGCCACAAAACGACACGATCCTCTCTCCCTCGTAGCCCTACACACGGATGAAAAAAGCCACCATTTCGACTGGGACAACACATCTATCCTGGGATAGGCCAAGCAAAGGCATGCGAGAGAATTCCTCGAGGCCTGGCACTCCGACCTCAACGCCATAAACAAAAAATAGATCTAGATGCCATCTATCAACCTCTCAGAAAACAATCAGGAAATGATATCACCACAAACCCCAGGAACCCCATCCAGGAGAAAGATATAAATAGAAAACAGGGGACAACAGCTTCGCTTCACTTGGAGATCTCCACTGATGATGTGACCCAGCCAGGTAACGAAACGTCTGGATATCAAACCTACAGCTCAGCGAGCAAACCTGCACCCTGAATCTCAACCTGAGCTACAAACCTTCAATGGACCTTCTGTGTATAACCAGAAATTGGCTTCCAGTCAGATAATTCACAAGAAGAGAAACACTTCTCATTTCTTGACTGGGTGGTGTATGCAGGTCGATGCAAATTCGTCGTGCAAAACAGGGAGCCCCAGTGATGCTGCCAGGAAGCCTTGTGACCTGACATACATCCATTCTTTAGCTTGTTTTTCAATTCAGAACCAACTCCAGCAACAATATTTCCCTCTCCAAGCTTACAAAGAGTTGGTTCTATCGCCCTACTTTTCGAGGTGGAGAAAGCGGAGCTGTGATTATCTGATGCTTGTTTTTGAGCAGGGCGTGCTGCTGGAAGGAACAGAATAGGTTGATGTTGACAGATGCTGGTTTTGAGGCGCTGAGCTGCGGTGAAGGCGCAATAGCTTTAAAGGCATTGTTCAATTTATCGGATTAAAGATCCAGGGCAAGAAACGACCAGAAGTTTCTCGCTGGCTCCAATGGTCAATTAATCAAAGTCAGTGACATAAATAAAATGGTGTAAAGTTCCAACAGTGAAGAGGGTGACTGTGAAGCCGGCACGTGAGACCACATATCTTTCCTTTGTCATTGAAAGGCACTGCTTCACAAAGTGGAGAATTCAGTGACTGAGATTATCTTTCATGAGTTTTCACCTTGTGAGGCTTCCCATTGCTGCTAGTGTCCATGCAAATATCAGCATGTGTTTGGTATGCACAGGCCACGAAGCAGAACAGATTTGTCTCTTGGTTGGTTGGAATGCAACTTCCAGCTTCATTATACTTCCAAACTCACCGTCCTTATTGTACTGAAGCTGAGATGATTTTTGGATTGGTGGTCTGCAGGAAGGAGGATCCTTTAACTGCGTCGCGTCAGCAATTTTCCTGAGAATACCAGAGTCAATCTCCCACCCCTTTCAGAGGTGTGGAAGCTGAAATAGCCCCAACCGAAGTTTATGAACTCTTTGGGAAGCGGAAAAAGAGGAATGAATCGTGAACTATCTAAGTGAACAGAGTCAGTCTGCAAACATTCTCTTAGTTTCTGAATGAGGCATCAGGTTCTTGGCGACACTAGCTGTTCCGAGATATTGATTCCCGTCAGACCTGTTCTGCTTTTGCAGTTGTCACTCTCAGGAGTAATAAATCTGAAATTTCGCACCTGGATTCGTAACCCGGGCAGTGTTGTTAGAAGCGCCGAAACCTACACACTGTACTACCAGGGATGCAGGCAAGACAGCCTTAATGGTTAGTTAAGGAAACAGCTTTCGGCTTTTTTTTAGTATTCATTGGAGATAGGTTTCTCCTCTAAAATGATGGAGTCATCGAGTTTTTACACGCTGATAGAGGCCCACTATCCCGGTTACCAGCACTTGGCCTGTATAATTGAGTGTTCTTCAATTACATGTGGTCATCTCAATGATATTTTCCCTGGAACATTTTAAACGTAAACGACACAATAAATTGGACTGAATTTTGAGATGGGAAACAAAAGCAGAAGAATGCCGATAAAGCTCACCAGTTCTGGAGCATCTGTGAGGAGAAATCAGAGCGAACATTATGGGTTCTTTGAAACGTTATCCGACACAGGTCTTCCAGCAACATGTGCTTTTGTGTGAGATTGAAAAACGTGTTCATGTGCTATCGGGGAACTGAGTCTCATTTTCATCGATACAGAGAGTCATACGACACGACCCCCAGGAATGAGCAAATGCAGAAAGTAGAATTTCAACTGCTTGGATTATTTATCCCATTTCAGATCTCAACAGCAGAATCTGTTTGCAGCAAAGTGCTCCTTTTGATGTTCGATTCGGCAGTTGTCCAAAAATTTACACATGCCTCAGGGAGGTCCAACATCACAATCCCAGGCTTACAAGAGCAATAGTGTCACCACTGAGCTACAGCAGCACACCTGTAAGTTGGGGGCCTCATGATCTAAATACTGCAGTATATTAGATGACTGAATAGTCTGTGTATTTCAAATAAGTTTCAACAGAACTAATTAAATCATGTAAAGAAAGCAATGCTGAATCGAATCGTCCCAGGGTGATATCAAAAGAGATCTTCCCTGGTTGTTTAATCTTTAGGATTTAGTGCCATCGGTACCTTGGCATTTTAATGGTTAAGATGTACAGTGATCAACAGGCAATACTGCCTGATGTTTCGAAGCAGAATAAAGCAGTGTATCAATCGTAGAGCTTCACACAACAGAAAATTATTATTTGGACCAAATTTCCCATGCCAAACAGAGATCCTAACCTAATCCAGTCACATTTGCCATCACTTGGCCCATATTGCTCTGAACACTTCCTTTTCATAGGCGCATTCAGGCGACTTTTTAAGTGGTTTGGAGATGCCACTGTTGTACTGGGGTGTACAAAGTTAAAAAAAAAAATCACACAACATCATGTTATAGTCCAACAGGTTTAATTGGACGAATGAGCTGTGTCTAACAATCTTATTTTCAACAACCACCTGATGAAGTATCAGCTCTCCGAAAGCTAGTGCGTCCAAATAAACCTGTTGGTCTATAATCTGGTATTGTGCGCTGTTAGATCTTATCATTACCACGATCACATGTGCCCCACACACTGACAATTGATAACTCGGCCGAATCTCAGTTCATCTGCTGCTGAAAATCTTATTTGTTTTTCCCTCTTTGATATCATTAGAGGAGACTTTAAATGAAAAGGCTGGTGATTTTGGTCGAAAGAAAAATTGTAGTTCTGAGGAATTATGCATTAAAATGAACATCAAACGCGACTGTAAAAATTCAGCCACAGAGCCCCGAACAACTTAGTGGTATAATGGAGTTTAATAGCAGTTTACCTCTCAATAATGATCAAATAAAAGTGTAGGAGTAATAGGGGATTTTCACAACTTCAATGTAGTGCGTCAATGTAATGGGAAATGATTTTTGAAGTCATTTCAAGAGCACTGTTTTGATCAGTCATGGCAAGACCAACAAGAGGGGCACAATAGTGAAGCTGGTTTTGAGAACTTAAGCTGGGCGTTAGGAGGAATGGCAGTGGGAGAGCATCTTTGTAGTAGAGATAACAAACCAATCAGCTTAACCTCAGACTGAAAGCCACATAGCACAAGAAGTAGACGAGTGTGGATGAGATGTTGTGTGTTGATTTTACCATGGTGAACTGTTGAAAAGATCAACGTCTGTGGCATTAATGGACACAAAGCGAGAATGGTGCCACATTGGCTTAGTGGCAGGAATTCAAGACGAATTGTTAACAGGTAATCTCTGGTCCATGTCAGTAAAGGCTCCGACATGAGGATTGATGTCACAATCACCGGGATTGAAATGGATCGACTGGTTTCGAGGTCCCGATGATAGGATGGGACACGTCTACCCATCAAGAGCGACAGCAGCAGCACAGACAGAATAGTGTCGATGTGTGCGTTAGTTTATGGAATGGCTCAGTAAAATGGGAGGAGCGATGTAAAGGAAGGTTAGTCACCATGGAAGGGAGGGAAATCACTGAAAATGCGTGGGTTTGAATTCTGATATATGAAATGGAGAAGTGTCATATTCCGCATAAGTAGCCAGTGTTGCAGAATATCATATAATCTCTTGTTCCCAGGTCTAAACTTAGAGAGACTGAGTGGCGCAGTAGTGAAGATGAAACTGGAAATGGGCATGATGTGTCGGTATAAAGGTCCATGAAATGCCGGTGCTGGGACTCAAACCTCACCTGTAGTAACTTCTATTGACATGGAACAGGGAGCAGTGTTATATCAGATTGGGACCTCCAACTCATATGGATCAGCTTCAGTTGGCATAAAGCAAGGGGCATTGTGGCAGTAGGCTAGAAGTTCCAACCTCACCTGGAGCAGATTGTATTGAGGAGGAGCACGGAGCAAAGAGGCATCAAGTTGGGAGAAAGGATGTTCAGTTATCTTAATCTGAATTAAAGTAGTATCTAACAGAACCATGTTTGTAGATTGAGTGAATATCTGTCCCATGGAAATCTCTGAAAAATAAGGGAAAATGTGGCAAAGATTCAGATCGTGCAGGAGAACCTGTGCAGAAAGAAACGCTGGTAATATTTTCTTTTTCTCACTTTTATCATAAGACTGACTGCGTATTTGGTGAAATTGCAGCAAGCGATTTTCATCTCGTGTCATGTTATTAAATTTCCTGAAAATCCACGCAAGGCATTGAAGCAAACTAAACTTCAAAACATTAACGGTATATAATTAGCTCAAAGGGAGAGGACAGAGGATGGTGCTGCAGGGTTGTTTTTCAGGCTGGAGTTCCGTGACCAGTGGAGTGCTACAAGGATTGGTGTTGCGTCCTCTACTTTTTGTCATTTAATTGGAGGTGCAGTGGACAGCGAAGAGAGTTACCACAGATTAGAAAAGGATCCTGGCCATTTAGGCCAATCGGCTGAGAAGTGGCAGATGGAGTTTAATTCAGAAAAATGTGAGGTGCTGCATTTTGGGAAAGCAAATCAAAGCAGGACTTATACACTTAATGGTAAGGTCTGAGAGAGCGTTGCTGAACAAAGAGATCTTGGAGTGTAGTTTCATAGATCGTTGAAAGTGGAGTCGGAGGTAGATAGGATAATGAAGAAGGCGTTTTGTATGCTTTCATTTATTGATCAGAATATTGAGTACATGATTTCGGAGGTCATGTTGCGGCTGTCTAAGACATTGGTTAGGCCACTGTTGGAATATTGCGTGCATTTCCGGTCTCCTTCCTATCCGAAAGTAGTTACGAAACTTGAAAGGGTTCAGAAAAAAAATGCCAGGGTTGGAGGGTTGGAGGATTAACAGGCTTGGACTGTTTTCCCTGGAGCGTCGGAGGCTGATGGGTGACTTCTTAGAGTTTTTCAATATTATGAGGGTCATAGATAAGGTAAATAGAAAAAGTATTTTCCATGGGGTCTGTGAGTCCAAAATTAAAGTTTTAGTGTGAAAGTGGAAAGAAAAAATGAGACCAACGGGGGGCAACGTCTTCACGCAGAGAGTGATAAATGTATGGAATGTGCTGCCAGAGGAAGTAGTGTAGGTTGGTACAATTGCAACATTTAACAGGCATTTGGATAGATATACGAATAGGAAGGGTTTGGAGGGATACGGACGAGATTGGGTTGTGATATCTGGTCAGCATGGACGAGTAATACCAAAGAGTCTGTTTCCATGCTGTACATCTCTATGACTCTATGACTGTATTTGATGTTGCCATTATGCTCGAGTTTATCTTGATTTATGGAGGAAAAGGAGGAAACTAATGTTGAAATTTACAGGATCAGCGATGATCCCATTCAATAAGCTGAACAGACAAAAGGCTGAATGGAAGCTTCATCACAACAGATATGTTTTCATTCTGCATCGTGCTGAAACACAAAGTGGGGAGGGTTGGACTGACGCAGTGGTGGTGATTTTCTTTCCTGATTAAATTGTTGAATTTGACTGTTATTTTGCCTGTCCATGCAAGCATCACAACTCTGAAGCATGGAAGCGTGAAGCACATGTGGGCAAGTGACGCAAAATCTAAAGTGCCTGACTCCAGATCAGAACATTGTAGGTTTCACTCCTCTCTAGCTCGCGGTTAAAACAGATATTTTTTTACAGTCGCCACCTAATCTTCCTCATTGTTCTGAGCCGAGATGAAGTTTGAGTTCCTGATATGCTGACACGAGAATCTCTTTCAGTACACGTCCTGGATGACATCACAGTCAATGTCGCAGCGTCATCACAAGTACGGAAGACCAAATAGTCCCACATACTGCGAATCGGCACTTTTCAATTTCACAGCGTGAAGGACCCAATTGCTGCGGCTCCTCGAAATGGCAAGGAAACAAAATAAATATCTCAGCCTCATGTTGGTTGATGGAGTGACAAGGCACCTTCTCCTTCTTTCAGAGGCTGGGACATTGACACTGTTATTCGTAGCGACATTGATTGATTCGAAGCATTGAACGGAATCCTATCACAGATGCCCATGATGTTGATGCCGAACAAAACAGCCCTTACTGGGAATTGAAGCCGGAGGGCAGTGGTAAAAGTGCCAATTCAGAACCACTACACGACCAGGGACGAGTACAGCGGTCAGATGCACAGGTAGAGTGACAGACCTCAAACGTGTTGGACGGGTTCTTGGCAGAAACAACCGCTTGACGATATTCATTCCATTTTCCATCCCTTTGCCTTGTATGCCTTAACATCACAAATAAAGATTGAATACCTCTGAAGGTTGTGTTGATTTCATCACAATGAGTTGCAGATTTATCCACCACCACTGGTTGATAACGTATTTCATGCTCATCTACTGAAAACTTTCTGCATCTTACATTTAGTCAACACCCCTTGCTGTTTGATCGAGAGGAAACATTTCTTTATCTCTCATTGCTTAGCACATTTCAATCATGTATCCTCACAATCTCCTTTTCTCCATTGAAATTATATCAGAGAAACAGATCGTTTCCAATCCTTTGTTGAATACTGCAGTGTGTTCTTTTCCTGAGCCTGATGTTCCAGAAATCTCTGGTACATGTCAGTAAAAACTGCTACGTGAGCACTGATCTCATAACAGCAGTATGTAAATAGATCGACTGGTTTTGGGGTCCTCATTGTGGGATTGGGTCACGTTCACCCAACAACATTGACTGCATCTGCACAGACTGAACAATGTCAATGCGAGTGCTTGATTGCCAAATGCCTCAGAGAAATTGGAGGAGTGACCTAAAGCAGGGTTACTGATCGTGGGGTGGGTAGAAGTCTCCGAGACTCACTTCATTAAATGTCCCTGCGAACGTCAGAGTCAATATCCCAGAGTCACCACTGGAGGGGAAGCTGAATTCGTCGCTCACGCTGCCCTTTGCATATGCAAACTTTCCGAGGTTCACTGTGGCACCTGCGATTGTCAAGGAAACAAGACACAGAGCCTAGTCTCAACTTTGACAATCTTGGGAAAATCTTTAGGAAGCAGAATTAGAGGAGACTGGAAAGTGAACTGTCTGAATGAGCAGAGACTGCCGAGGCACCATCCCCATTATTTAAGAGGCTGGGATATCATCTCTCATTTCTCAGTGTACTTTATTATCCGAGGTAATAAAAGCACTCCACATGCAGGTGGTCTGCTTTAGCTGATGGCGCTGTCAGGAATAAAACAAACCCCGACATCTGGACGGAGACTCAAAGCCGGGTCACAGCGAAGAAAGCGAAAAAAATGGAACTGCTAGCTCACCACGGACAGCGACACAAATAGCACATATGTGTAGAATGACAGCCCTCAAGTTCGTTGTACATGCTTTCGTCAGAAGTAATCTCTTGACTGTCTTTATTCATATTTATCACTTGGTCTTATGTGCATTAACATCTCAAGTTCAGATCCGAGTATTTCTGAAGGTTATGTGAGTTCGCCTCTGTGCATCCTTGCAGACAGTGAACTCCAGATTCAACCATCCGCTTGCTGATGAGATTTTTCTGCATATCTCCTCAACCCTTTCCACCTCTTGACTTCAGTCTACGCCCCTGTTGATCGGTCAAGAGGAAACGTTTCTTTTAGTCTGCATTGTCAATGTCTCTCATTATTTAGTGCATATGAAACATGTATCCTCACAGTTTCCTCTGCCTTAAGGAAAGACCTCAGTCAAAACAATCTGTCTTCATAACCTAAACTTTTCAACTTGGTAAATTTCTGCACGGTTTCCAGTGAAATCACATGCAGGCAATATTTCGGGGGAACCGAAGGAAGAAATGAAATAAATGACTGTAGAAAGCAACAGAAACGTGTCTTTTGCAATAAAACATCTTTTGCTCAATATTGCGCTGTGCTCTTATGCTGAGCCCAATGTTCCAGTAATCTCTTGTCCGTGTCAAGAAAAGCTGCTCCACGAGAATTAATCACAGAACAGTTGCATCTAAATGGATTGAATTGCTTGACGATGCCGACCATGGGATTGGGGCACTTTCACCCAAAACAGTGACCGCAGCAGTACAGAATGAACAGTGTAAATGTGAGTACTATATGGTGCAATTCCACAATGAAATGAGAGGGTGGCCGTTTAAGAGGGTTAGTTAGTGTACGAGGGAGAGAGCTCTCCCATAAAGGGTAGTTATGATATTTGAAACGCAAAGATGTGATACAGCGGGTGTTTGAAGAAGGAAATTTATCACTACGAAGAGTATTTTTATGTAAAACAAAGATTGATGTTCCTAGCGTTTGCTGAGCACACATTACATGGAGAAAAACGGGAAAAATGCCGATTGCAGTCACTGTGATTCGAGCAGAATTTGCAGTGTTGATAATGCCAAGGAAGAACCATTTCATGATCCTCGCGCCACATGGAAAATCACGATGCAAAAAGCAATAAGGATTGTGGCAGAAGTTATGTCAGGAACAGAACCACACGCACGAATGAATACTTGTCAAACAGTGACTGAGATGTGGGAACTCAGATTCGGTTGAATCTTTAACTTCTATGTCCCGAGAGACTGTAGGAATTGCAACACTGAGGTTGTATGAGATTACGGTTGCTAGATATCGACAAAACTAAAAAAGGCTCATTGAATACTGCAGGGCATTGCTGAAATATATTTCTCAATAACACTGTATTTTACATCGGTTACTTCACCAATTTCCTCACTCATTGACGTAATCCTATAATGGCATGTCATATAATCCCAGTTCCCAGGCGTGAAATCAGAGAAATTGAGTCGCATTGCACCCAAAACTATTTGGAAATGGTGATGGCGATGAACGCAAGGATGTAGCTGCAAAAATGCAGTCGGTGAGCACAATGCCATTATGTGATGATACAGAGGCACGTGAAATATCGAGGCTAAAAGCTCCAGCCTTAACGACAGCGGCTTGATTTCCCACGCATCAAGAAGCAGTGGGACATCAGGCTGGGAATTCCAATTTCACCTGCAAGAACTTGTATTGATATGGAGCAGGGAACATTGGGACATCAGCTGGGAGAAAATATAGTCAACTGTTTTAAGCTTAAGTGAAGCAGTTTTCAGCAGGATATTTGTTTGTGGATTGAGAGAATATCTGCAACTGGGACAGTCTAAATTACAAAGAAGAATTCTCGAAAGAGTCAATTCTTGGAGAACCATCTGGGCAGAGAGAAGCAGAGGATTGTTACGTCATCTGCCCATCCTTAAATGGTTGACTTTGCACAGGATTAATTTCCATGAAGGGATTGTTTTTTGGTCGGTTCACAGTATTCACTTTCCTGCAAACTCGCAAAGATCGTTACTGTAATCGAAACCTCTGAAAATTAACTGGTATATAGGCGGTGTTGATGAGGCTCACGTTCACGTCATATATGGTGAAGAAGTGGATTCGAAATCCATCAGATCAGCAGTGATTCCATTGAATGACTGTGCAGACAGAGTGTGAATGGAAACTTCATGAGGATATATGCGTTTTTTTGGAAAATTCGCTGCTTTGAAAGTTGATGAAGATTGGACTGAAGGAGTGACAGTGATTTTCTTTATCGCTTGTTCAACTGGTGAACATGACTGCTGATAACCAGGTCCGTCTTAACATCACAGCTCTTCAGGCCATGCGCATGCGTTGGGCCAGTGGCGCAATGGAAAACGCGTCTGCCGATGAGTCAGGACATTGTAGGTTAGAATCCTACCTGGCTCGGAGGTGGTGCAGACTTCTAATAAGCAAAAGAACTGATTTTCCTGAAGCCGAAATATGGTATGAGTTCCTAATCTGCAGTACTAAGAATGCCTTCATTAAATCTCCCCAAGAACGTCAGAGTCAATGTTTCAGCGTCATCACAGGAGGGAAGCCGAATAGTCTCACACGTTACTCATGGACACGTTTCCATTTCATAAAGTTACCGATCGAATAACTGTTGCTCGCGGGAATGGTCGGCTTTGAGCAATTTTCGAAACTCTTTGGCCAGTGGAATCAGAGAAGAATGAAGGGTTAACTGTCCACCTAATCTTTATAGAGAGTGAGTTCCAAAGTCTATCACTTGCTGACTGACAAAGTTTTCCTACCAATCTATTCAAAGCTTTCTGCATCTTGTCTGAAATCTACAACCCCGTGATCGATCAAGAGCAAATGTTTCCTTCAATCTGTGATTCCATGCTTCTCATTATTTCGCGCACGTCAATCATGTCTCCTCACAATCATTTCTGCTCTGAGAAAAAACAACTCCAGTTTTGCCTCGGCCACACCACTCAAAACATTCTTATGCAGGCAATGCAGAGCGTAACGTCATTATTTGTTTTGGTGAATGTACAGTAAAATTAACTCGGAATACTTTAGCGAGGACGACTTCGAGTTTTTTAAAACAGAGAGAAAATTATTCACAATATTAAGGATGAGACACAGTGAACAGAATATAGAATACCCACAGAACTCAGCTATCCAAAATATACTTAATTATGCTTTTGCAAAAATGCCCACCAGTCCTGATAATTAAACGTGTAAGCGTCCCCTGTAACTTTCCGTTTCGTATCCCGTTGGGCTATTTGCCAGTGTTCAATGACATATCCCAGGAAGGTGACTTTGACTTTGGCAGATTCACTTTCAGCTAGATTTACAAACCAGTTTGACTTCCGAATTCGATCGAACAAGCCCGATAAATGCTGTAAATATTCAATCCATGACAGACTGAGAGTCACCAGGCACTATATACACCACACAGTTGGATATCCGGCAATTACCTTGTCAGTTAACCTCTGAAATGTGGCTGAAGTGTTTTCCGTACAAACGGCATTACTTTAAATTTCTGCAGACCAGTTGGCGTTATAAAATTGCCTTTGATCTTTCTGACAAAGTTCACTGCCAGTAACTGTTGAGGAAGTCCAACATAGAAATGTAAGTTGCTCTTCCAATGTTTTCCACACAGTTCTCCAACTGCAGATATGTATATGCATCAATCTTTCTAACAACATTGATTTTGTGATAGTCCACACATAACTGTTGGGTCTTTTCTGGCTTTGGCACCGTGATGATGGGTGAACTCTATTCATTGAGACTCACTTCGGTTATGCCATTTGGAGCATACGTGACATCTCCTTATGAACTTGTACAACTTTAGAGGGTTATGCCTGCAAGGATGTCACAAAGTCAGAACAGCATCTCCTATATTTACATCATCTACAATTAGGTTATTAATTCCCAGTATATTTCAGCAGATCTCCCCATGCAAGAGTAATAACTCTTTCGATTTTCTTCTGGAAGATGACTGAATAAATTTACCAATATTGGATAATTTTTGCATTGTCCAATTTTATTTCAGGAACGTCCAATGCAGAATTCCCTGAAAGTGGTTCTTCACAGTGTCTCGTAATCAATACCATGTTCTCCTCTTGCGTTCGTTCTCTACCAAAATACCGTAAGAGCAGATTCCCATCGCACATTCTGTGAGATTCCTTCATGCCTGGAGTCCCTATCAAGTAGATAACCTCACTTTATTTCCTCTCAATTTGATAAGGTCTTCTAAACCTTGCTTTAAAGTTTCACTGATTAATGAAATTTAAATAAATGCTTTATTCCCAGTGGCAAAATTGTGATTTTTTGATTTCTCATACACTTCCTGCTTCACCATTTGCTGCGATACTTTTAAATACTGTCTCGACAACTCCCCAACATTACTAAGTCCAATTCTAAAATTTGACACATCGTCCAAATGCGTGGTCTCTGTAATCTGACTTATTATTTTTTCCTTCATAAATTTTAATGATCCTCTTACTTTATGCGCAAAATTGGTTTCAGATGGATTTAGTTTGGCGGATTATTTTGGTACATCTCAGATCGCAAACAGCACTGACGCAACTCCCTTATGGAAATAATCTGGCTACTCCGAACCATAAAACCTCAACATAGTCTTTAATAATTGACGTCACCTTTCCAGTGCACCCTATGATTCTGGATGATAGACAGTAGATTTGAATCGTTTTATCTATATACTCCTTGAAACGTTTCGAGGTGAAGTTTGACACTTGAGCTAATTGTATCTCTGGTGGTAGTCTTCATCTCGATGTTTTAAAAAATCGTAATTCTAACACAATCCTTTCAGCTGTCATATTACACAATTGAACAACATTTGGGAATCTCGTCAATCCAATCATTTTTGTTAATTAATACTTATACCCACCTTTTATTGGATGTAGGGAACCTACACAATGAATAAAAACACTTAAGAAAGATTCCTCGAAAGCTGGGATAGGTATTAAAGGTGCAGGCTTTATTATTTCCCATGGTTTTCCTAATAGTTGAAATGTATGATACGTCTGGCAAAATTCAAATGCATTCCCCTGCAATCCAGGCCAGTAAAAATGTCTTTGCACTTCAGCCTCGGCTTTCCTCAAGCATATTTAACCTCCAATTTGTGGCACATGCGACACTCGCAGCACCACTTTTCTGTACCCGACAGGAAAAAGTTCTGCCCATTACTCACTTGCTTGAATATGTGTTGCCCTCCATTTCCTCCTTAACATATCATTTGACAAGTAATATCACACGGGGATGCATTCACTCTCCTTCCAAGAACATGTCTTCTGATCCAACTGCTTTAATTTTTCATCTTTCTGCTGTAAATCAGTAGCATAGCAGAGCTGAATTTTCTTGCATTTATAAAGCTTGGCCCCTGCTTATCTGAAAAAAAATTGTAATAATCATATTTCAGCTACCTTATCCGTGCCTTTTAATTTCTCCTGCTTCAGCTTGTGACTCTGTGATCGCGTTAAGACACAATCGGAGAAAATTCCTTTGATAAACGTACTGCGTTACTACACTTGCCTGCATCTTGACTGGCTTTTCAACTGAAGTAGGCAGCAGGCTTACCGGTGATTGAGCTATATCATTTGCAAGCACAAATTGTATTCTTGGAGCTGAGAGTTTGTCCAGAACTCCCACCACAAATTCTCCACTCTTTTCTGCCCACTCTAGCACCACTGTACATAACTGAGCAATGTTTCGTCCAACTATGAATTCCCGTATGCATAGTTCTTCGGGAGCACACATTTCCCCATTCTTCTGCATCACAGACAGGCACATTCCTGTGTCCTTTAATATTGTTACCTCTCTATCTGCTACTCCTGGCGAAGGTAAATAAACTTTAACTTTGCAGGTATATTTTTAAAGCAGATCTGCCACTTCCCCCTTACCAACGTCTTGTGCACTCTGATGCAGCTTTCCACCCTCCACTGTGCTTTCTATTGCCATGCCAACAAAACATCCAGGCTTGTTTCGTTTTCCTGCATCTGACTTTCCAGTGCTTTCCCTAGTTCTCCAACACTTATTTCATGTGGCCTACGTTTTCGCAATGAAAACCTCAGATCTTGTTCCCTTCAATGTTTTCCTATTTATCCTGTGATAAGTTATCCGAATGATCTTCACAGAGATTTAACTTTCCCTTTCCGCGTGAGGATTTCTCTTTGCCCCAGCTTCTATCCCTCAGACTTAAAATGATTCTGGAAGCCCATCCTTGTTTTATGGACCAGTTCATAACAATCAGCCATTTCAGCTGCTAACCTTGCCGTTTTAACAATATGCTCTTCCAGAGTAAGCTTATCTTCAGCCTTTATCACCAGCCTTTTAAGCGGAATTCCTTTAATAATTGCCAATTTCTGAAGTTCAAACCCTGTCTCCCTTTTTCTCTGCTCTGCTGCTCTCTCATCTTCCCTATCTCCACTTCCAATCGTATCTCAAACTGCTTCAAATCTGGTGTCCTTTCCTTATCTCTCGCGTCTAACTCAAGCTGCTTCATTTTCAAATAAATTTTAACCATCTCTACAGATTCTCATTGATTTTCCAGCTTAGTTAAATGCTGAGCTATTGCGGGAATGATCTGTCCTTTCCTCACAGAAAGAGGCAAATACAACCCCAGCATGTCTGCTAATTCCAGAAGCCTGGCCTGAATTATTTTTTTGGAAAACTACCAACTTTATATCGTCCATAGCCAGACAACTCTTTGTACCTAAATACGACTTTGCTTTCCCAAGCATTGTCTACCCCAATCCAAATCAACTCCCATAATAAAGATGCAAGCACCTATCAGTTGTTCCTTTAATCCATCAACTACCTCCCGATTTGATATGGACGAGGCTAAACCATTCAAAACTTTAGTAAGCAGACAACCCAGACCGTAACGTTATACTTTTTTCTTTAAGTATATAGTGAAAATTACCCAAGTAAGCTAGTTACAAAACATTATTCACAAAATGACGGATTGAAAAACAAAAAACAGAAAATAGAATATCCACAGAACTTAGTCTATCCATAGTAGACTTACTTATGCTGTTCTGAAAATACACAACAAACCTAAAAAAACAAGCACCTTAAACACAGTAAAAAAGAAACAGAAGCTTATAGGTAAAAATTAGGAGGGCAGAAGGAGAGAGGTTATTAGTTAGTACACCACTGCTGCAGGATCTCAAAACCGGAATTCAGCTTTCCAGAATTACCACTCTTTTTTCATTATACAGTTCATTTCTAAATCTTAAAAACTTTGGCCTTAAGCCTCAGCTGTTTTCGGAGAAACGAAAGGTCTCACAGCGAACACTTTCATCTCTGTAACACATCATCCGATTCGGAGCCTGAACTGTTTTACAACGCCTTTGATAAAAAAAAGATATAAAGACACATTAGCCTTGAGAAAAAGCACAGCTCTGTTTTTTTTTTAAAAAGAACATCTTTATAACAGCCCAGTCCGTCCAAACTATCTTCATAAGTGAAACTCTTCGAACAGACAATATCCTGGTAAATCTGTTCTGCACCGTTTCCAATGCTATCACATTCCTGCCATAATGACAATTGCAGAAAGACACACGATACTCCCGCTAGAGCCGATTGAGCAAATGGAATTAACAACTTAGAAAGCCACAGAAACTGCACTTTTCCAATACTATGACGTTTACACAATACTGCCCCGTGGAGAAAGTGAGAACTGCAGATGCTAGAACTCACAGTCGACAGTGTGGTGACAGAAAACACAGTAGGTCAGGCAGCATGCGAGGAGCGGGAGAACTGATGATTCGGGCATAAACCCTTCATCAGGAATGAGATTTGTGGCGGTGGGGGCTGAGAGATAAATGAGCGGTTTGGGGGTTTGGGGGCGTGATAGCTGAGAATGCGATGAGAAGGTAAAGGTGGAGAATAAGATACACGTTCTGATAGGGTAGCGGGTAGGATGGAATGGTGATGTGCAGGTAATTAGGGCAAAGCTGAGTTGGAATCATGAAACTAGACTAATGAGAGGGAAGGGCGAATGAGGAAACTGGTGATCCCATGTGGCATGAAGATTCCAAGAGGAAGATGAGCCTTCTTCTTTCAGGCGTCAGGTGTTTAGGTAATGTCAATGAAGGAGGCGAAGGACCTGCATGTGCTTGGCAGATTGGGAGGGGGAGAACGAATTGCATCAATAATGAGCTTCCAACTGCATATCCAAACTATCATTACGATCATGTTGTTACATCTCAGGAACAGTATGTAACACTACCGCACCTGAGGAGAAGGCGAGAAGATTAGAGTCAGGAAGGATGGCGCTAGTAAGCACATTGTTTAGGCAACATCTGAGGACCAGGAGTGTTAATGTTTCCAACAATCCTGACGAAGAACTTATGCTTGAAACATCAACTTTCCTGCTCCATGGATGCTGCCTTACCAGGTGTACTTTTCTGGATCCACACTTTTAAATCGACACCACCTCAGCTCAACTGCATAGGAAAATTATGATGCACCTATCACCACTCAGTTGATTCTTCTGTCGCATGTGAGACAAACTGCAACATTCTTTTCCCATAAATATCAGGTCATTCAGATCACTAAAGAAAAGAAAACTACAGAGGCTGAATATCTGAGAGAAAAGAAATAATTGTTGTAGAATTCAGCATTCTATCAGTTCAACTGAATGTTTGAATATTAAAATTGGTAAACGAAAAGAGAAAGCTGCAGTTTAATAACTGCTACATTCTGTTACTCAAAAGAAAAAAAAACGTTTCATGAACAGGAATGTTTTGTTCAGGCAATACATGCTCACCTTGTCAAGTGCTGATAAGGATGGAGGTATATATATTGGCTTCGCCACTGCTGAACAGATGAAAAAATAACATTTTGCCTTCCGAATCAGTTGATGCTCCTGCAGAAAAGTGAATGTGACTCATATCCCAGCACAGCCAGTTCGGTGTGTATTTCAGAGTCCTGCAACATCACATTTAATTTAAAAGATTTTTATTTATTATTCCTTATAAATTTGGCATTCTCCATTTCATAGTTCATTGGACAATATTGTACCCACTCACTTATTCATCCGTACATCACTCAAGTTTAGTACCCCTAACGTTCCATTCACGACTTAACTACCAACTACTTTCACGAAAAAAAATGTTTTATTAAAACCGAATACAGACCTGAAGCAATGCCTGTTGGAAATCAACCATCATTCTCTCACTTTCTATACCTTATTTAGTGTGTCTCAGTGCCTGTCACCTTAAACCTGTGCCCTCTAGTTTTGAACTTCACCATCCTGCGTAAACGATTTACGCCAGTTGCCTATCCATACCTCTCATCATTTTATAAACGGTGAGAACATTATGCGCTGCCTGGAACATTTCAGCGAAAAAGCCTCTGCCTACCCCACCCCCACTCTTAATTCAAGACCTCAGGTCCCCGCACCATTCGTTGCAAATTATTTTTGGACAGTTTCAATTTTCACAAAATCCTTCCTGTAGAAGTTGACCATAGTTGTAAGCAGTATTCTGAATGTGATCTCACCAATGCTCGATATAGCCATAATATGACATTCCAACTTGGATAATCGACTTTTTGACTAAAGACGAAAAGCGTGACAAGTACTTTCTTCACCATCTTGTCTAATTGTGACACCACTTTATCTGCTTTTATCAATTTTGCCTTGACTAATAAAGTTGTGATTGTCACGATGTTCTGCTGCCTTCACGGATATGTGGCCAAAAATGCAAAGTCTCTCTGTTCCTCTGGGTTTGCTCGTGTCCTGCCATTCATTGAGTAATCAGTTGATGTGTTACTTCCAATGTGCATTACCTCACGTTTGTTATGGTTAGTTTCAACATCCCCTATCTGAATTTGACATTTGTCAAATCCATCTCTGAGCTCCACCATCCTAAGACCTTCTTCCTCACGATTAACCACTTTGCTAATATTCGTATCATCGACAACTCTGCTTCTCATTTCCCCCGAACTTGTTCTATATTCTTTACACACATTCACACACGACATGGGACCCAACATTCATCCTTTTGTTACACCATTGAATGCCAGTTCCAATCGCGCAAACAGCCTTCTATCACCATCCGGTGTCTTCTACCACCACCAAATTAAGTTTGGATCCAACTTGCCAGGGGACCTTAAATCCCTTTTCACTTTTATCCTCTTACCAGTCTCCAGTGTGGTGTCGTGTTGAAGGCAATGTTGAAATCCACACAAACAACATCAACTTCACTACACTCGTTAAAAAACCTGATCACTTGCCAATAAAATATACTTAATCCAATCTGGTAGGCATGACATTCTGTAACAAAACCGTGATGGCTCTTCCTGATGAAACCTTGACTAGACAAGTGGCAGTTAACTCTCTCCTTCAGGGTTTGCTCCAAAAGGTTCCATTGAATTGATGTGAGACTCACTGCTGCGTGATTCTCTGGTTTATCTCTCCCAATCTTGCTGAAAAGTAGAACTGCGTTAGTCCAGTCCACTACAAACCCAAAGGAAAGTAAAATATTGCTCAGAACTCCGATAATTTCCTCCCTTGTCACACAGAGGAACATAAGATACAAGTTCGTCCTGAATTGGGAATATGCCCACTTCAAGCTAGTTAGAACCACGAACACTTCCTCAGTCCCGATGTCAAACTTTTTTAGAACCCTTCCATCCCTCTTCCTGCATTCTGCCCCTATATCTTACCACAAGAGGTATGTTCGCTAGCTGTACAAGTAAAGTGATTCACTCAGTTATCCCATTTGCTGACACAACTGTACTGTCACACTGGAGAGAGATCATTCAGATATTTTAACTTGAAAACGCTGTATTAAGTGGTTATAAAATATTTTGATTTGATAGCCACAGGCTATTGCAGTGAGAAATGGTGTGAATTTCCTCGAACTGAAAAAAACATTCACTTAATTCCACCTTTTGTGGAGATTCCTATCTGTTCACATCTGATATGACCGAGATTTTGCTCTCTTTATTTTTATCATATCCAGAACAGAATTGCAGCACAAATCCCAAGCACATGATATTTATTGACCTACGAAGTCGATGCCAATGGCTCACATTGTCATGGGATTCATCAACAAGAGAACTTTTCAGGGTTAACATTGTTCTGTCTTATGTGCAGGGGGCCATTACATAAGAACAGTATCTTGCTTCCTCAGGCGGAAGACCAAAAGATGCTGGAAAGAGAAATCGGAGTTAACATTTTCGGTCCAATGACACCGTCCCCAGCACTGATGGTTTTCAGGAAAAGTTTGGTCTATATACAGAAGATATGTGGGGGTGCAATAATTAGGAGGAAACGAGATGTTGGGATAGAACTGAAAGAGAGAGACTAACAGTTGGACATAGGAATCGATTATGATTTGTTTGGAACATTAACAACTGATCACGGAGACTGATTATGACGAACCATGGGTAGTATGTATTGGCTGCTATGCTATAACTAGGCCTGGTGGGTGTGGCAGGGGCCAGGACATGGGAGGCTTCAGGCCTCTAAAATGATTGAAATTGATATGGAGGGTTGCGGATCCTCAAACAGAAAATGGTCTGTTGCTTTTTCAGCATGCGCTGAGCTATGGTGGAACACAGCAGTAAGCCTGAGATAGAGACGTTGGTTAGGAAACATGGTTCTGTGCTAAAGGAGCAGTCAACCGGAAGTTCAGGGACATTTTTGGCAACAGAACTTGGTATTCTGCAAAACGGTCATTCAGACCACACTTCATTTCCCCAGGTAGTGGCGACCATAATATGAGCAGTGGATCTGTTAGACTGGATTGTGCAAACTGTAGGGAAAGTGTTGCTTCACCTGCAAGGTGTATTTGAGCACTTGTGTATGAAGCAGGGAGGTCTGAAATGGACAAGTGCGGAGAATCAAGAAGAAAGGATAGCGTAGAAGATATTATTAGAGATGTTGTTAATCAATGGGTAAGAAAGCGACCATAACGGCACTGTACCTGCATGCTCGTACTTTTCGGAAGAAGGTAGGAGATATAATAGCATAAATTATCATGAACGAATACGATTTAGTAGACATTGCAGATACATGGAGACAGCATAGTCAAGACTGGGAAGGAAATATTCACGGGCATGAGACAATTTGGAAGGACAGAAAGGATGGTAAGGAAGGTGGTGTAACTCAAACATTCAAGGACAACCTCAGACCGATGCTGACAGATGATATACGTTCTCTGGAGAATGAGTTTGAATCCATTTGGGAGGAAATTAGAAGAAAATGTCACTGATTGTCAGAGTCTATCCGCCTCCATATTTTAAGATCATATTGGGGAGGGCAATAAACAAAGACACAAATAACACCTGAAAAATGGTATGACAATTATCATGCGGGATTTTAATCAACATGTCGATCGGTCGAAGCAGGTCAGTCAGGGTTGCCTTGACGAGGAGAGTATTGAGTATCTACGATAGATTCCTTAAATACTGTGTAATGGAACAAGCCAACAAGGGGAGAGGCCAAATTAGATTTGGGACTGGGTAATGAACACAGCATGGTGTTAGATTTGGGGATAGGTGAGCACTTTGGTGATAGTTAACAAAATTCCGTTATATTTACTTGAGCTTTTCAAAGGGATAGATATACAGGTGCTACTGCTGGGGGAAAGAAAATTGCAATGCGATTAGATAAGAGTACGCATGCACAGGTTGGGCAAGGAAATGGCAGGGAATGGGCAGAATACAAATGTGGCGCTTATTAAAGGTGCAGGTTCTGTGTGTCTTTGATAAGTATGTTCCTGTCAGAGAGGGAGGAAATTGTCAAGTGCAGCAGTCATCATTACTAAGTTGAATCTCTTGTTAAGATGAAGAAGGCTTGTGTTCGCATGAGACGCGAAGGCTCAGTTAGGGGCATTGAAAGTTACAAGTTAAACAGGAAAGACCTGAAGAGAGAATGAAGACGAGCCAGGAGGGAACTGAGAATTTGTTGGCAGATAGGATAAGGGAAAATCCTAAAGCTCTCCATAGGTATGTAACGGCTAAAAGAATGAATGGACTAAAATATGGCCAATGAAGGACAGTCGTAGTAAGTAGTGTGTGGAGTCGGAAGTGATGAGGAAGCGCAAAAGCAATATCTTCCGTCGGGATTCGCACTGGAAAAACAAAATGTTGTCGAGGACAATACTAAAATACAGGCTACTCGACGAGATAGGATTGAAGTTCCCAAGGACGAGGTGTTACAAACTCTGAAAATGTGAAAATATATAAATTCCCATGGGCCGGATGGGATTTATCCTAGGATTCTCTGGGAAACCAAGAATCAGATTTCTGAGCATTCCACTTTGATCTCTATGTTGCCATTGTCCAAAGGTATAGTACCAGAACACTACAGGATAGTAAAAGTTGTTCCCTCATTAAAGAAGGGAAGTGATGTAAACTGTGGAAATTATAAACCATTGACCCTTCCGTCAGTTGTGGGTAAAGTGTTGGAAAAGTTCTAAGAGATAAGATTTGTAATCAACTCAATGGGAATAAGTTTATGAGGGAAAGTTAAGCAAGTTTTGTGAATGGGAGGTCTCGACTCACAAACTTTATTGAGTTATTTGAGTAGATCATTAAACTGAATGTCGGTTTGCTCACTGAATTGGAAAGTTCATTTCCAGACGTTTCATCACCCTACTAGGAAACTATTTCAATGGGTCTCCAGGCGAAGCACTGTGCATGATTCCTGCTTTCTATTTATATGTTTCGGTTTCTTTGGGTTGGTGATGTTATTTCCGATAGTGATGTCATTTCCTGTTCTTTTTCCTCAGGGGGAGTCAATAGCGTCGAGCTCGAAGTGTTTGTTGATAGAGTTCTGGTCGGAATGCCATGCTTCAAGGAATTCTTCTGCATGTATCTGTTTGGCTTGTCCGAGGATGGATGTGCTGTCTCAGTCGACTGTAGTGTTTGTCTAATGTAGTGTTTGTTATAGTTCTTGCACGGTATTTTGTAAATATCATCAGTTTTTGCATATGGAAAAGTAGGCAGAAAACGAGCGACCAGGATACATGAACAACAACAAGCCACAAAACGACGTGACCCTCTCTCACTGGTATCCTTACTTACAGATAAGGCAAGACACCACTTTGACTTAGACAACGTATCCATCCGAGTACAAGTGAAACCGAGACAGACACGAGAATTCCGAGAAGCATGGCATTCCAACCGGAAATCTATCAAAAAGAACATCGAGGTAGACCCCATCTACAACCCCAGAAAAAAGAACAGGAAATGATATCAGTACAGGAAATGACATGACCAACCCAATGAACCCCAAATATGTAAATAAAAAGCAGAAATCATGAACAGTACGTCGCTCGAAGGCCCACTGAAGATGTTACCCAGGAGGGTAACAAAACGTCTGGAAATGACCCTTCCAGCTCAGCGAGCAAATGTTCATGTGGAAGCTAAACCTGAGCTACAAATATTGTCAAAACTCGCCAGGTGACTAAAAAGATAGATGAGGATAAAGCCGTTCATGTAATGCAGGTTTGGATTTCCGTTAGCCGTTTGATAAATTTCGCCATGGTAGGTGACTGCTCAAAATGCTGAGGTATGGGCTTAAGGGGGATTTCGTGCTTTGGATCAGAAAATAGCCTGCTGAAAGAAGACAGAGGGTGTTACTTTATGGGAAAACTTCATCCTGGAATTCTGTTGCTTGTGGTGTACTGCAACGATCTGTTTTGGCTTCACTGCTTTTTGTCTTTTATTATAAACGACCTGGATGGGGCCGGAGAAGGATGGGTTCGTAAATTTGCGGACGACACTGAGTTCGGTACAGTTGTGCATAGTGCTGAAGGATATTGTAGGTTACATAGGGATATAGGTATGCTGCAGAGTTGGGCTGAGAGTTGGCAAATGTAATTTAATGCAGAAAAGTGTGAGAAAGAACATGGCATTAAACATATCACAGAATATAAAGATCGATAGCAGAAGTTTATCTTAAAATATAAAATGAAAGAGAGAGACAAAAGTAAACGTTGACCCTCTCGTGGATAAGAAGGAGCATTTACTTATGGTATATGCGGAAATAGCCGTGACATTGAACAAGCATTTGCGTCGGTCTTCACAGTGGAGAATATTAATAACATGCCAGTAATTGACAAAGAGATGACGTTTGGTGACGACCTGGGAACAGTCATTATAACAAAAGCACTAGTGTTGGATCGTTGAAGCTAATATTGCAAAGGATGGTTACGTCTCCAGGACCTGATGGAATGCATCGCAGGGTACTAAACTCAATGGTATGTAAAAAAGAACTGAACTTGTGGCATTTTTTCAAAATTCGTTGGTCTCTGGGGCAGTCCCAGCAGATTGGAAAACACAAATATGACGTCACTCATAAAAAAACGGTGGCAGACAAAATATGCGGAATTAGATCAGATTACATACAGTGTCGAAGCAGGCCCTTCGGCTCAACAATTCCGCACCAACCGCCGAAGTGCAACCCACCTAGACCCATTCTCCAACATGATAGACCAGTTTGTTTAACCTCTATAGTGCAGAAATTTCTTGAGTCTATTATCGAGGAAGAAATAGCAGGGCATCTCGGTAGAAATTTGACAGAGGCAGCATGGGTTAATGAAGAGCAGGTCATTCCTGCAAAATCTTTTCGAATTCTATGATGGCATTCCGAGCATGGTGTACAACGGGACCCAGTGAATTGATGTACTTAGATTTTCAAAATGGCCCCGACAAGGTGCTGTTCAGGGGCTGACAGCAAACGGATGCATGCTGTTAAGGGTAACGTATGAGCATGGATTGAGGATTGTTTGCCCAACAGGAAGCGCAGAGCATGATAAATGAGTGCTATATTATTGACCATCAACGATGTTTCTCAAGGATTTCACTGGGAGGCAATTATTGACAATTTATATGGATGATTTGGATTTTGGAGCCATGCACATCGTGTCAAAATCTGCAGTTGACACAAAGGTGAGTAGCAGAGCAAAGTGTGCGGAGGACTGTGAAAATCTGCAGAGGAACATTGAAATATTGGGTTAATGGGAAATATTCTGGCAGATGGAATTCCGGATTTGAAGGTGTTCGCTGATGACACTATTCGCCTGTGTGGAAAAGGCTTATATCGAAAATTCGGAAGAATGAGGCCGGATCATATGGAAACATATAAGAATATGAAGGTCATGTGTGAGATAGAAGTCGAGAGCATGCTTCCATTAGCAGAAGAAACTAGGGCAAGAGGGTACAGCATCTAGATTAAAAGAAGATATAGGACTGAATTGAGAAGGAATTTCTTCACCCAGAGAGTTGTTCCTCGATGGAATGCTTGCCCAACGATGTAGTTGATGCTAAATCAATCAATGTTTTTTAAGCTAGGGCTGCTTTTTTTTTAACAATAAAAGAAGTAAAGGTTACCTTCAGAGTTTGCTTAAGTCGATGCGTGTCAATGGAAAGATCAGGTATGAGCTTAATGAATGGCGAAGCAGTCTCTAAGGCCTGTACGGCAAAGCCTTGCTCCTCGTTCTCATGTTCTATGAATGTATGTGTCACATATTACGCGATTTTACGGAAAGCCTCCATGAAGCTGTTGGGGGAGGTGTTGAGAGTGAAGGCACAGTGCACCACGATGCCCCGGAGGGAATGCTTCCTGGGGACGGCTCACAAGGGCGGGGAGGGGGATATATGTTTGGTAATAGCATTTCGCTGGAGGTGGTGGAATTAGGAACACACTTCGTTGATCACTTGGAGAACCAGCGTGCTTAAGGCTCCAGACCAATTTCTGAAACATAATGGGATGAGAATGGATCGTTGTTTCATGATGGACATTTGCAAGATGGGTCCAAAGTCCTTCTTTGGTGCAGTGAAAGTCACAATGGCTTTGAGAAGCTAACTTTAGAAGCCATATATCATTGTGGCCACAAGAGCGGGTCATAGTCAGAGATTTTCTTGACTCCTAAAGCCTATCTAACACATAGCCTGCGATTAAACGCCACCTATGTTTTCTCACCGGCAGTCTCCATTAACAGCTGTTCACTCTCCGAGCGAGAGCGTTATTCACCTCATTGACCAAATGTTCTTCTGTTTCTTTTCTTCTTTCCCTATCAACTGTTTACTACTTTACAATACATAATGAGACATGATGAGATAGTTCCTTTTCGCCTGGATGATTACAGTGTGAAAGAAACAATGCACAGGAGAAGCACAACAGATTAGTCAGCATCTGAGTAGCAAGAGATATTTAAATAACAACCTTCTTGAGGATTCCTTACTGAAGTTGCAACAATACTGAAAAGCTCAACACCGTCTAGAAAACAGCAGCTGAGTTGAGCAGCAACACACAACTAATAAAACATCGACAAACATCCATTCCCACCATAACCAAACTCTCAGACATGCAGTCTGCACCATCCACTAGATGCACTGCAGATATTCACTAAGGCGCCTTCAAGAGTACATTACAAACTCACAACGGCTTCCATCTAAAAGGAAAAGGGCACTAGACAGATAGGAAAGACCTACAACCCACTTACCATCCTGATCTGGAAATATATTGCCATTCCTCCAGAATCACTAGGTCAAAATTGTGGATTTCACTGACCTATAATTTGAATCTACCGACAGCACACAGGAGCGATGGTTCAAGAAGGCAGCTCATCATCACCTTATCCAGGCAAATCAGGAATGAACAATAAATTCTGACTTGTTCTGGAATACTCACAACCGACGAAGACTGAAAATCATATGCTTTGGTGTTCTGAGGATTCTCTCTTACTGAGATATTTCTGGATTTATTTGAGGGGTATCAAAGATGAGGATTTGTTGTTGGGAAACTGAAACGAAGCATTACATCAGAATTTGATGGAGTTGCTTTGTTCCATGTAGCCTGATCCTCACCGGCCTTTGAAAATGAAAGCAGAAAGCTACATTCACAGTGGAGTGAATGTATTCACTGTCTGAACTATTGAGACATAATTGGAGGGACACTGGAGAGAAACTGCGGAAATGTGGTGGCGATTCAATTACTTGTCTGCCCTGAAAATTCATCAGGGCAACCACACCGGGGGAAAGCCATTCAACTGTTCTGAGTGTGGAAAGGGAGTTGCTCAGTTCTCTAACTTGCTGACGCACCAATGGGTTCACACGGACAAGAAACCATTTCATGGTCCAGAGTATGGAAAAGGCATTAAAAGGTCTCACGAACTGCTGTACCATCAACGTGTTCACGCTGATGAGAAACAATTCAAGTGTTCTCTCAGAGCGAATGGGTTCAGGCCGTCATTTGATCTCACTTTACATCTGCTAACTCAGTGGAGAGAGGCCGTTTGCCTTTTCTAAGAATGGGAAAGGATTATTTCAGTCATTCAGTCTGCTGAGACAACAGTGAGTTCACACAGAGGAGAGACCATTCGTCCGCTGTGATTTAAAATAATAAATTGATTCTGGCAATCTGCTGAAATACAAGCGAGTTCATACTGGAAAGAGACCATTCACCAGAATGTATACGATTTGCCTTTGAATGGAAAAGTGAACCAGAGTTGACTTTCTGGGTGTACCGGTACACTAAAGAAGGCATTTGCTAAATCCACAGCAGAGAACCATTTACTGTC
The DNA here is from genome assembly GCF_037043375.1 of Chiloscyllium plagiosum. Classification (NCBI taxonomy): domain Eukaryota; kingdom Metazoa; phylum Chordata; class Chondrichthyes; order Orectolobiformes; family Hemiscylliidae; genus Chiloscyllium; species Chiloscyllium plagiosum. The sequence goes on from NW_028270171.1 coordinate 35,571,432, forward strand.
CGGTGGAATTTGAGCTAATATAGTACAAGGATTAGGAACATTTGGGGCGGGCGGAACAACAGCATAATTGACTACCTGCGGGTCTTGAACAAACCTCCATTTCCCCAATTCAACTTTTTTGCCTTTTTGACCGGAAAAATGGGGGCTCTCACCGGTGATTATCCGCAGGGGATATCACTTCACCCTTCAGTAGGGATTCAAAGACTGGAGTAATTCCTTTACAGACGCGGGTTTTAACGAGTCTTGTGTTCTGCAAGGACGATACTGAGACTTCAGGATTATTCTTTTGATTTCACAGCTTCGTATGGACCCCACATCACGTTTGCTTGTTGCCTTGCACTCAGCAGGGACCCTTCTTATCTTGGGTCCGAGACATCAACCATAGCTCAACGCCAGGCTACCCTCTTGGCGGGGTTTACCTGGACTGCCCTATCTGCCTGAGTTAGCCAATTTAGTTTCTCCATATATGTCCTTATGTCTGTATTGAAGCAGATATGCACATCGTCCCTGAAGACACATGCTTTCGTTTTTTTGTGCCAGTAGTACCCATGGGCCCAAATCCTGCCACCTGTCACTGGATGTGTTCGCCAATGGTACTTGAGGAAAGGAGCATTCCACATCAAAAGGATAGGGTCTACTTGCCGTCACAGATATTTTGGATAAGTTTACACTGACTGCAAATCTGTGATCGTCCTAATAAAATTGCACAATAATAACTGATCTGGTTCAAACAATCTCCTAAAACAATCCTTCTCATATGATTTGTAAGGGCCATGACGGTGTATGCGTGCTCTGCAGTGCCTCATATCTACAGCAAGAAAATCTGTGTTTATGGGATTAACATAGTTACTTGTTTCCTGGGCGTGCGAATCGCTCAATGAACTTATGGCTCTCTGGCTTAATCGTCACTCATAGCCATGCATCAGCGGTCGTGAGTCGTATTTTACAGCCTGTGCTGGTAAATCTTTTTATATTTCCTGCAAGCCTGTCGGGGTACTGCGCAAATCCGAACCTAATCTCACTATGACATAGCCAGCCATCAGATTTAAATGACAGAATTCCGAGAAATGAAATGAGAATTGGAATGTTTCACCATTACTGGTTTTGCACAATAGGGGTGCGGTAAATCTCTCTTGTGTCACGAATCCTGATGCATCCATTGCGTCGACTCTCTCAACTGCCTTGATTTAAGGACTGAATATGTTGCCCCTGTATCTACCAAACAGGTAACTGGCGCACCTTCCACATATAATACATTTTCCCTTGAGACTAGAATTCGCTACTTCTTATCAACACCTCAATGTCAGGGACATGAAGCATGCGAGTTCCTTTCTAGATACGGAGTTGTTTTTTTTTTTCCCGTTCCTTGACTGGTGATATGGTAGTTTACTGGCCTTGTATGTCTGCTATTAGTTCGGTTTAACTTTACTTTTTTTTCTGTCTGTCTGCAATATTTGCCTCTGCAAAGTCAGGTTCTTAATTCTTTGTTTCCCTGTGCTTTTATTGGTTTCGAAATAAATGCCAATTTTCCATTACAATGGACATCACATTATTTTACAGGTCGCTGAAACAGCGAGGGCCGAAGTGCCTGTACTGCATTGTAACGTTCTATGTAGTAAGCTACATTTCCTGCTGGTTTCTGATGTCTCTCCTCAATGTGGAAGCTTCCAGACACATCTTCCAGAGATTTGTCTGCACTTTATTTAATCGAGGCAACGGTATTTCCTGCTCAGAATGTGATCTCTCTGCAATGGAGAGAGGAAAACAGAGTCGGTGACAAAGCTGAGATCGCTAATGTTCTGTGCAGAATCAACAAAAACTATCCCGATCTTCCAGTCTCCTGTAACTTCAGCATTACACTGTGTTCCCAGCCTTCAAGCTCTCTGCCTGTACCTGGCTGTTGTCCGAAACGTCGATTTTACTGCTCCTGGGATACTGCCTGAACTGCTGTGCTTTTCCAGCGCCACTCTAATCGAGACATTGTGTTCCCAGGCCTCTATTCCGGTCTCTGGTTTGCTGCAGTGTTCCTTCAAGGCACAACACAAGTTGGAAGACCTGCAACTCATTTTCTACTGACAGATCATGCAAACTTTAGGACCCAACATCGAGTTCAATCATTTTAGAACCCGTCCGCCCTCTTCCACATTCTTCATACACCCTTCCATCAGTTCCAAAGAAAGATCATTGGACTCGAAACGTTAACTTTCCATTCTCATCAGAGATGGACACGAGCTGCAGATTTTGTTCAGATCTTTGGGCTTTACTTCAGGGAACTTTGCTTGTCCGTTGAAATCGCCAGACTGCTGGAGGTTTCTGATTGCAGGAGGAGATGTTCACAGGTGATGACAAGAATGGCAAGGGCTGGACCATTCCCATTGTGAAGGTAGACGAGCTAGGTTAGGGATGTTTATCGAAGCGCAGAGAAGGCTGATTGAGTAACCGCTTAACGTGCACATTTTATGAAGAGGATAGATCTGTATGACAGGGATCAGCCTGTATTGGGAAGGAATAGAGTGACATAAAGTAATGTTTTGAGGAGATTTTGGGAGAATGCTTTCACCAGTAGAGTGCTGCTTATCTGGAAATCATTATCTGAGCATTTGGGAAAGCTAAGTGTCATGAGAACATTCCAGCAGTCTGTCGCCGAACACTTGAAGAGCCAGAGCACACGTGGATAAGGAACAGGTACTGGAAAGTGTGACGAGGACAGACAGACGCGAGATGGGTGTCCTGAACGCAATGGGTCAAAGGCAAATATGTGTGCTAAAAGAAATTCGCTGCTACGGCTCTGTGGCACAATGGATAGCGCGTTAGGTTCCTATCACCCCTTTTCAAGTTGTAATTCGGAGGTTGTGGGTTCGAACCCCGTCAGAGTCGACTTTTAGTTTATGGTTTGGAAGGTGGTCAGAGCAGACGCGGCCGCTCATCTGCAAAAGCAACAATATTGGTGCAGAAACCCAACTGTCTCGAAACGGAACATTTTCCTCTCACAGGTTTAAATTTTCGATGTCTATTTATGATAGAGATCAATAAACATCTGTTAGCCAGTAGGCAACACGATGATGTGGATCGGCTGGAAAAAGACACAAAGTTGTTGTGTCAGCCATGATGAACCCGAATCACGGAACGGGGCAGGATCAGAGTTAACAATGGGCTCCTTTGTGTCGGTGCCATTTCTGGCCCAGGTTTTTAAATAAGGACAATATGAATTAAACGCCAAGTAATATTTTGGTCTCACCTCCACATCCCTTCCCTCCCAGCTGGAATAGACAGCTCTTGTTTCAGCTTGAGATCAGACAGCGGAGGATTCTCACAAGTTCTCCTTCAGGCTGAATGTTGCTTCACATAGGTTTCAAAGTGGACACATGGAGCAAGCAATTGCATGGATTCAGGGGATTCAGGTCAGATTTCCCCTTTGCTGGGCTGGAATTCTGGCCCAGGTAATTAACGTGAATTTCTGACATTTTGAATCTTACTCTGGATTCTTGCGACTTTACCAATTAAACTGAAATTGACTTTGCCCTTGCATAATATTATTCAGTCTTCACTGTTTAGAAAAGCCATGCCACGTGCTCGTGGGTGCAGTGTGCTGAATATTGTTGTCGTTGTGTGCAGTGTGTGTCGATGTGTCATATGAACATGCCAAAGGAAGTTGGTGAAATATCAGTGAATCGAATTCTCTGACGAAGTGAAGCCGATCGACGGAAAACCCCAGTACAGTGGTGATATAACATTTCCGGTGATCAATGCAGGACACTATGGTAAACGTACGCAGTAGTCAATATCGCCAATTTTCACCATATTTTTCTATGCCACATTTTCACCACATTTCAGGGACATCATTGCAATGTCTAAGCTCTCACATTCTACAGGAAGAACATTCAAATGGCCGACTATCCATTACTAATGTCCTGAATTCACACACACACATGCTCGTATTTCTTTTTATATCCAAAAAACGTTGAGTAAAACAGCATTTATTCGAAACAAATATGATTTTTTGGAGTGTTCTGTCCTTGGGAAATACCTCAGTTACTTAAGGCCAGCCATAAATACTCCCTAAGTGAATATCTAGCACTCAATAGAGATACAGAGGTGATTTTTGCAAAAATGACGTTTTTAATACCGCTGATCCTGCGCTGTGTTAAATTCTAGAAAGGATGTTTAGCTCATTTCATATTACTGATTTTGCTGCAAGCTCGCACAGGCCATTAAAATAATCCACAAAGTATTAGATTTATCTCATTGGACATTTTGACTGATATCAGAAAAACTGGAATCGAAAGGATAACGATATTTTTAAGTATTTCTGTGAAGATTACAGAATTGCAGAGGAATATTTTTCGTGTCTTGTTACTGGATATTTTTGGGGGACATGAGTGAGCAGCATATGGACTCACTCCCTTCTCTGTGATTGCAGCCAAAAGTTCCAATGCAACACATGAAAGGAAAAAGGTGCATTACATCGGCAGGTCAGTTCCTACTCACGATAGTATAGTTTCACTTTGATTATCGCCATCGTCTAAAGTATTAGCTGAGTTGGGAGATCATGATCCTGAGGTTATGCTGAGACATTGCGAGAATTTATCCCACACTGTTGGCTTCACTTTATATCATAAACCACTTATGCAGCGGACTGAGCTAACCGGCTTCCCATTCATGCTGAGCTAACACAAACAATTCTTTTACAATTTATAGAAGTTCATGTGGAACAAGCTGCTAAACCTTTCCTCACAATCAGCACATTCTGTACTTAGTCGTACTCAGTTGCAGGTGTTATGAGGTTTCTTTCCAATAAACGTTAACCAATTAGAGAGTGTGCACGTAATGCGTACCCATCATAGCCGCCCAGATTCCCTGTCGCAGTGCAATTCATTCCTTGCGTGTCTGCACGTGTCTTCACAAATATATTAGAATCAGCTTCTGAATATTTTTTCCAGCGAAAAAGTAATCATTTTCGAATTCAATAGCTGTAGAAGGAAAAGGAAAATGTATTCCAAACTTCTATTTATCGCTGGTTTTGAAGTTCTAAAGTCTTGATATAGATCCATCCGAATGAAGGAATTTCCTTCCTGTTTACTCTCACCAAATTCACATCCTCCGGAAACCTTCCATATGGACACAACTCAGTTTTACCTGGTGTCACGCCACATGATCTATTCGTCTTTTCCACCATCCCATGAAACCTCGCCTTGTGTTTTCAAATGGCAATACCCTTCGCTACATTAATGGCCTCCTTTCCATTTTTTTGTTTCCAAGTAAACGCTGTCCATTCTTCCTGACGTCTTTTCATTCCAGTCATTGCCATCCATGTCTTTTATTATCTCTTTATATCCCAGTATAGTCCATGTTGAGAAAGGATGCTGGGTCCAATGCAACACATTAAAACCCGCTCTAATGCTGTATACTGCCATTACTAATGTAGGGAAAATGGGAGATAGCTCAGTCAAAAGTGAATCCGTTGGTTGTCGCATAATGGAACAATCCCTGACAGGGAAGTGACTGTTTTTTCTCACTTTTCTCCCTTGACTGAACATTTGCTAAAGCAACACACGAAGAGAACATAGAATGCCTACAGTTCAGAAACTGGCTAATCAATGCAACAAATGCACACCAATCCTCCAGGGATTAACCCTCAGAGAACAATCCTTTCCCTTTTTCTCTTCATTTGATCCTGAAGACGGCACCTTCCTGACAGTCAACTCAGTTGCAGGGAAATCATATCTCTGGCGTTGTGAGGCAGCAGTGATAACCAGTGAGCCACCTTACAGCCCTGTACAATATTGCAAGGCTCATGCGGACGCGTTTGTAATGTGATTCCTGTCAAAGATGCTCTACTTTTGTTGTTGCCCTTACCAGGAACAATAAATCCTGATTCCCTGAACAAGAAATGAACTCAAACCACAGCGGTGAAAGCGCTGCATTGTAACCACTAGTCACCAGGAAGGACAGCATGTGTGCAATTGTATCTTCTCTAAACAGCGTAGATTTCTTTCCCAGCGATGAGAAATTTCTATCAAAAAAGAATGTTCGTGACACTGTGCTTTTACAGCACAGAATAATACATTATGTCAGTGTCAGTCATCAAACATCCATCCATTCTCCTTTCCAGTTACCACTACTTGGCCCACAGCCTGACGTCTGAAGTGTTCATCTACATGCAAAAAGTTTTAATCTCAAGTGAACCAGCGATAGAGACTGAAGTCAGATACCGTCACATTTGTTCATGACCTGGGGGAGAACTGAACCTCATTTTGACCCAAAGAGGGAACTATCTTTTGAGAGTGACAAAGGCCTCAGAACAGCCCAACTGAAATGAAATGAGGAATTGAACCGTTTGGCCTCTTCTTTCTTCACTACTAGCTTTTAAACCCGATTCTGTTTACATATGCAGAGGGGTAAACTGGCAGGAGGCTGTCCTTCGAAGACTGCCCCAATCGTGAATATTTGGTATCTGCAAACCGTCGATTTCTCCACCTCTGAGGTAGACTGGCTAGCTGTACTCTTCCAGCCTCTGACCGGTTTAAATTGGCTTCCAGCACATTCCTGTCTCTACATAAGGAACTGAAGCACACAGCTGCATCCCTGCAAGTTTTGTCCCCCACTGTTTCACCATTACTTTACTGCTTCTACTGAGTCACGTTTTTCTTCCTGCCAAACGAAGGCATTCTTCGTATAAGAAGCTTGTCATCCACATGGTCCTCAGAGGAAAAACACGGATGTAGACTTCCAAACTGATACAGATGAGGCCTGGTCTGCATAAAAAATAACTTCCAGCTATTCCGTCAAATATAATTCCTAACAACATATAGACCGCACCTTCGGATGTTTGTTGCAATAGTTGTAAGAAAATTCAGCAAGGCTGCCGTGCGAATGGAGGTTACAACCCTTGGTTTGCAAAACCAGCCTCGAACCACTGAGTTATGGAAGAACTAAATTCCGAGTCGTTTTGAGTCTGACAAAAGATGATGACCTCGAGCAGAACAAATTCGGTCAAATCAGTTTTGAGATAGAAGCTTCGTTTTGTGTGACAAAATACATTTTCAAACCCAATTCGTTGATCACTTGTTTGATATAACACTTTGTCAGCTTCCCAATATCTCATAGCGTGACAGGGATCAAAATTTGTTTAAACTCACTCCAGAGTAAAATCTTTGAAGTTTCTGTTATGAAAAATGCATGACGTAGTGTTGACACCAATTAATTGCCCTTGAGTTCAGCAAGTATTACAGTTTTTCTTCATCACTTGGTGAGTAATTCCTTTACTTTAGCCTTGTGCGATTTACGTAGCGACGGGATTTCATAATTTCTGGCCTTGGCAGATGACGTTTAGGAACCAAACGTGAAATAGTTCAAATCGAACATGCTCTGGAGGATGGAATTCGAGGGAATGTAGATATCTGAGAGAGCATTTTAAAACATAATCTCGGGTGTCGTGTCCGCTGGCTGGGTTGGCATACTATGTTTGCTCTGTTTGCTCTTGAGGACATGACAGTGATAGATAGAGGGAAGACAGTCAAGAGACTTATAGAAAATATTGAAATCTTTGAAATTTAGCTGCCCTGTGATGGATGAGTAACCTTTGTTGTGAGTACACCCACATGCAGAAGAGGTATTGGAAGACCTCAAGATTACATCATTGGGTGAATAACCTGCATTCCACCATGTGTGAGCTCGTGTGAAAAGATAAAGCTGCGAAGGACGCATTGCACGTTTGGGAAAATGGACGTTGGTAAAAAGTCATTCAGATAATGCACAATGAAACAGTGAACAGAACGCAAGTACACCCTTGAACAGAAGCTGAGGGAATTAGACCATAGAACATAGAACATTACAGCGCAGTACAGTCTCTTCGTCCCTCCATGTTGAGCCGACCTGTCATACCATAAGACCATAAGACATAGGAGTTGAAGTAAAGCAATTCGGCCCATCGAGTCCATTCCGCCATTCAATCATGACTGATGGGCATTTCAACTCCACTTACCCGCATTCTCCCGGTAGCCCTTAATTCCTTGTGACATCAAGAATTTATCGATCTCTGCCTTGATGAGGAGTCCCAGCCTCCACAGCACTCTGCGGCAATGATTTCCACAGGCCCACCAATCCCTGGCTGAAGAAATGTCTCCGCATTTCTGTTCTTCACTTACCCACTCTCATTCTAAGGCTGTGTCCACGGGTCCTATGCTCCTCGCCTAACGGAAACAATTTCCTGGTGTCCACCCTTTCCAAGCCATGGATGATCGTGTAATCCCAATCAGAAGCCTATCATACCGACATTATTCCATGTACGTCCATATGCTTGTCCAATGACGATTTAAATGTACTTAAAGTTAGGGAATCGACTACCGCTGCAGGCAAAGCATTCCATACCCTTAATACTCCCTGAGTAAAGAAACTGCCTCTGACATCTGTCCTATATCTATCACCTCTCAATTTAAAGGTATGCCCCCTCGTGCTGGCCGTCACCATTCTTGGAAGAAGGTTCTCCCTATCCACTCTGTCTAACCCTCTGATTATAATATATGTCTCTATTAAGTCACTTCTCAACCTTCTTCTCTCTATCGAGACAATTACAAGTCCCGCAGCCTTTCCTCGTAAGACCTTCCAACCAGACCAGGCATCATCCGATTAAATCTCCTCTGCACCCTTTCCAAATCTTCCATATCCTTCTTTTAATGCGGTGACCAGAACTGTACAAAATACTCCAAGTGCGGCCGCACTAGAGTTTTGTACAGCTGCAGCATAACTTCATGGTTCCAAAATTCGCTCACTATATTAATAAAAGCTAAAACACGGTATCCCTTCTTAAAAACCCTGTCAATCTGGGTGGCAACTTTCAAAGTTCTGTGTACCTGGACACAGAGGTCTCTCTGCTCATCTAACACTACCAAGAATCTTACCATAAACCCAGTACTTTGCATTCCTCTTACTCCGACCAAAGTGAATCACCTCACACTTGTACGCATTAAACTCCATTTCCCACTTCTCAGCCCAGCTCTGCAGCTTATCTATGTCTCTCTGAAACCTACTACATCATTCGTCACTTTCCACAACTCCACCAACCTCAGTGTCAACTGCAAACTTACTAACACACCCTTCTCCGCCCTCATCCACGTCGTTTATAAAAAGTGAAGAACAGCAATGGACCCAACGAGGGGGCATAGCTTTAAATTAAGGGGTGGTAGGTGTAGGACAGATGTTAGGGGTAGATTCTTTACTCAGCGAGTCGTGAGTTCATGGAATGCCCTGCCACTAACAGTGGTGGACTCTCCCTCATTATGGGCATTTAAACGGCAATTGGATAGGCATATGGAGGATAGTGGGCTAGTGTAGGTTAGGTGGGCTTGGTTCGGCGCAACATCGAGGGCCAAAGGGCCTGTACTGCGCTGTACTGTCTATGTTCTATGTTCTAACACCGACACTTGCGGTTCAGCATTGTTAAGTGGACTCCGGGAGCAACATTTCCCATCAACCACCAACCTCTGTCTTCTTTCAGCAAGGCAATTACTGATACAAACTGTTTTATCTCCCACAATCCCATTCCTCCGGATTTTATACAATAGCCTACTGCTGGGTACCTTATTGAACGCCTTGCTGAAATCCATATACACAGCATCAACCGGTTTACTCTCATCTACCTGCTTGGTCACCTTCTCAAAGAACTCAGTAAGGTTTGCGAGACACGACGTAACCTTCACAAAGCTATGCTGACTATCCCTAATCAAATTATTATTTTCTAGATGATTATAAATCCTATCTCTTATAACCTTTTCCAACACTTCAACAACAACTAAACTGAGGCTCACTGGTCTATAATTAACAGGATTGTCTCTACTCCCATTCTTGAATATGGGAACTACATTTACTAGCCTCCAGTCTTCTGGCACTATTCCTGTAGACAATGACGATTTAAAGACCAGTGCCAAAGGCTCGGCAATCTCCCCACCGGCTTCCCAGACGATCCAAGGATAAATCCCATCCGGCCCAGGGGAGTTATCTATTTTCACACTCTGCAGCATTTCTAATACCTCCTCCTTGTGAACCTCAATCCCACCCCAGTCTAGTAGCCTGTATCTCAGTATTCTCCACGACAACATTGTCGTTTTCTAGAGTGAATACTGTCGAACTATATTCATTTAGTGCTTATCCTATCTCCGATGACTCAACACACAACTTCCCACTACTATCAGAGATTGGCCCTAATCTTACTCTCGTCTTTCTTTTATTCCTTAAATACCTATAGAAAGCCTTAGGGTTTATCCTGATCCTACCGCCAACAACTTCTCGCGTCCCCTCCTGGCTCATCTGAGCTCTTTCTTTAGGTCTTTCCTGGCTACCTTGTCACCATCAAGCGCCCTAACTGAGCCTTCGCATTTCATCCTAACATAAGCCTTCTTCTTCCCCTTGATCAGAGAATCTACTTCCTTCATAAACCATGGCTCCCGCGCTCGAGAGCTTTCTCCCTGCCTGAGAGGTACATACTTATCTAGGACACACAGTAGCTTTTCCTTGCATAAACTCCACATTTATAATGTGCCTGTCCACTGCAGTTTCTTTAACTATCCTATGCTTCCTAAATCCTGCCTAATCGTATCATAAATGTCTTTCCCCCAGCTGTAACTCTTGCCCAGTGGTACACACCTATCTGTTTCTATCACAATAGTAAACATAACAGAATTGTGATCTCTATCACCAAAGTGCTCACCTACTTCCAAGTCTAACAACTGGCCGGGATCATTACCCAGTACAAAATTGAATGTGGCCTCGCCCCTTGTTGGCCTGTCTACATACTGTGTCAGGAACACCTCATGCACACACTGGACAAAAATTGACCCATCTATAGTACTCGTACTATAGTGTTTTCTGTCAATATTGGGAAAGTTGAAGTCCCCCAAGACAACTACCCTGTCTCTCTCACTCCTATCGAAAATCATCTTTGCTATCCTTTCCTCTACATCTCTGGAACTATTCGGAGGCCTGTAGAAAACTCCCAATAGGGTGACCTCTCCTTTCCAGTTTCTAACTTCAGCCCATATTACCTCAGTTGACGAGTCCCCAAACATCTTTTCTGTAACTGTAATACTGTTCTTGATCATCAACGCCACACCTACCCCCGTTTTACCTTCTTATCTGTTCTTACAGAAACATCTAAATCCTGGAATCTGCAACAACCATTCCTATCCCTGCACTATTCATGTTTACGAAATGTTCACAACATCGAAATTTCAGGTACCAACCCATGCTGCAAGTTCATCCACCTTATTCTGGAAGCTCCTGGCGTTGAAGTAGACACACTCCAAACCAAATTCTTGCTTGCTGGTGCCATCTTGCGCCCCTGAAACTTGCTTTTGGAACTCCCTACTCTCAACGTTTTCTATACTTGAACTGCAATTTTGGTTCACATCCCCCTGCTTGATTAGTTTAAACCCACCCCAAATAGCCTTAGTGATCCCCCCCCCCCCCCAGGATATTGGTACCCATCAGGTTCAGATGAAGATCACCATGCTGATAGATTTCCGACCTACCCCAGAAAGAGCCCCAATTATTCAAGAATCCAAAGACCTCCCTCCTGCACCATCCCTGTAGCCACGTGTTCAACTTCTCTCTCTCTCTCTCTCTCTCTCTCTCTCTCTCTCTCTCTCTCTCTCTCTCTCTCTCTCTCTCTCTCTTTATTCCTTGCCTCACTAGCACCAGAGCAGGGAGGGAATTTGAAAGGACGGATGGAAGTGTATTATTACCGTGTCGTCCAAACGAATGGATTAGAGTTTGAGCTGCAGAAGAGCAGCGACGTGGATGAGTTAGTGATGTTAATGAGGTGCACGTCGGCTGACATGGTGATGATGGGGATATGTGGTTAAAAATACATCATGAGGTGAAGGATGTCACCATGGTTATGACGTGTCTGTTCAGACGCAAACAATTGCCAGGAGAAGATTGAATCAGTGGCGAGGCATTTTCTCCTGTCACGTCGTCGATGATGCCTTCCAGCTCATCTCATCCACTTCCCTCAACCCCACTCCCAAAACCCATACCTCCAAATATGACAAGGACAGAACTTCCTTCTTCATCAGTTTAAAATCCAACAGCAACTTAGACATGATGTCATCCTCCGGTATTTCTGTCAGGTGCAAATGAACCCCAACAATTAAGACGTGTTTCCCTCCCCACCCCTATCCATTTTCTGTAAAGATCATTCACTCTTCCATTCCCTTGCAAAGTGTACGCTGCCACCAAACAACACTCCCCTCCCAGAACCTTCTCATTCCAACACGGGATTTGCAAAACATCCACCCACACATCCGCCTTCAACTCTGTCAAAGGCCCCAAAGGAGCCTTCCATTTCCATCAGAGTTTTACCTGCATTTCCACGCATGTCATTAACTGTATCAATTGCTCCCTTTGCAGTCTCCTCGACATTGAGGAGATCGGATGCCTAATTACAGATAGCTTTGGAAAACATCTCCGGGACACCCGTAACAAACAACGCCACTGGCCCCTGGCTGAACCGTTACCTCTGCCTCCCACACAGCCAAGTTCGTTCAGGTCCAGGGCTTCCGCCGCTCTCATAAACCGTCCTATTTATCCATCTTTGATCCCAACGATCTGCTCAACCCTGCGCTGCGACCTATCATCCTTCCACCTACCTCCATCCATCCATCACACTCTCAGCTACCTTGTCCCATCCCCACCCGCTCCCATTTGTCTGTCGACCCCTCGGTTCACAAGCCGCTTTCCTGATGAAGGCACGTGTACAAAACGTCGATTGTCCTGTTCATTCGTTGCTGCCTGCCCTGCTGCGGTTTTCCAGCATGACAATTTCGACCCTGTGGTGAAGCAGTGGATTTTGAGTTAGGGATTGAAGTCGGAGGCCTCAGCTTTGCAATGATGCAATTGTAAGAAATGTCTGCTCCAACAGGACTGCATGTCAGACAAGTCAGGACAGTGTTTGACCTGGAGGGAACAGGGAGGTGATTGTGTTCATATTCACCTGCTGACCCGCTCGTTCTCTGTGGTGGAGATTGTGTGCATGAACGATTCTGACCAAATTATGGTCAAATTCTTAGTCTTGAAAACCCCTTATCTTCAGACCATATCTTCAGACAGAATCTAGAGTTTCACACTCTCATTTTTGGATCACATTAATTTCGCAGGATATTAGAAGGGAAAGATTTACAAATCAACCTCTCCACCATGATCTGATGAAGCCGCGCATTTTATCCCAAATACAACTTGATCAGATTTCGAACATGAAAGGAAAAAGCTCTGGTTATAGTGGGAGATAACTCGTTCACTTATTGTGTGTGTGGACCAGGTTGTTATCTATCATCAGACTTACACACCTCAATTGCAGTCATAGTGAGGAATGACTGTGGAAATGTGGGGACTCATTTCCCTGTCTGAGCAGAATTCCCATGGACGAAATGATAACAGGAACAAGCCATTCACCTGCTCAGAATGTGGGAAGGGATTCACTCTGTCTCTGACCTGCTGCGACACCTGCTCGCTCAAAATGATGACAACTATTTCAATGTCTGATCTGCGAAAAAATGCTTCAAAACGTCCAGCGATTGGATAACCGAACACCACGCTCATACTAATGAGAAACCTTTTATCTCTCCGGACTTTGGAAACTGTTATCAAACCTCTGTGTGCTTCATCTCTGAGAAATATGCTCACATAAATAAGAGTCCATTAAGATATATAGAGACCTGACGTCTGATCCACGTGCTCACCCGGATTAGAGACTTCTTCAATTCCAAATCAATGGAACGTGCTGTGAAGTCCGAGCGACGGATGGCTCATCACCTTTCTCACAATATTAACAGGTCTTTCAAAATGCCATGACTGCGGGAAGTATTGCACAAGTTTCTGAATACTAACGTGTCATCAACGTATTCACACTGAAGAAAGACATTTATCATTATAAATGTTCCTGGGGTCAGTTTACCATGAACGTCATCACATTGAGGAGACACCTATCAAATATGTAGCCTGTGGGATGTGTTCTCTAGTCTCTGTAGAACTGATTTCCCATTGATATTTTCGAATTGTGATACACGTTTCAAGTGTATTTATTCCAGGAATAGGTTCAAGCGATCATCCCAACTCTCAGTACACCATCTGCTTTGCAGTTGGTAGCAAGCATTTATCTGCTCTATGTGAGAAAAACAGTTAGGTCACTCATCGACCCTGCTGAGAGAGTAGAGGAATCCCACTGAGGGAAGGAATTCACTCACTCATCGACCCTACTGAGACAGCGTAGTGTTTACATATCTCAACAGCAATTGAACTTTGTCGTTCTTCACATTCAGGTCTGAAATCAAGTTGTAATATTCTAGATAACAATCAAATAAATCAGGTTTGTGTTAAACACAGTATCAAAGGTCATTGGAAGGATGGGATTACAGAGTACGTGAAGCATCAGCACAGTTTGGCAAGAAAAAATCACATCTGACAAATATGTTAGAATGCTTTGAGTAGGTAATGAGCAAGTTAGACGAAGTCAAGCCTGTGGAGGTTACAAGCTTGAATTTCCCCAGGCATATGTCAAGATGCCGTACGGCAAACTGCTAAATAAGAGGTCATGGATTGAGGCTTGGCTGACTGGCAGAAGGCAGTCAGTTGGGTAAAGAGGTCTTCTCCAGGATGGCAGCCCGTGATAAGTGGAGTTCAGCAGGAGTCAGTGTTGGCAACACAGCTATTCACATTCAGCATGAATGATCCATTCAAAGGAACTGAGGGTGTTGTTGCTCCATTTGAAGAAGACACAATGATAGGTGTAAGGATAGATCTTATTGATGAAGCGGGCATGCTGCAGGATGACTTGAACGGAGTGAGTGCTTTGAAAAAAATAGTTGCAGTTGCGATACTTTGTGGAAAATTGTGAGGTCATATGTTTGGTGGAAGGGTAGTGGCATAGAAAATTTTATGAAAGCAGAAAGAATTAAAAGTTCAATTTTCTCTTATGTTTCACATGCAGTTTCAGTTGGTGTTTAGGAAGGCAAATACAATGCAGGCGTTCAGTTCGAGCGAATAGGGCAGAGGTTTAGACCTCAGTCAATAGGAGGCTCTGGGCAGATGCATTTGGAACATTAAGAGTAGGTATTGGCCCCATATCTAAGTGATTATATGTTTCGACTCGTGGATAGGAGGTTTATAATGGCTGACTCAGTGGTGAGTCCTAATGTCTTGCGGCGTCAGCATGTTAGTTCAATTTCTACTTTGGACGACAGTGTATTTGGAGTTTGCACATTCCTCCCCAGACTAAAGATGTGTGGCTGACGTTCTTTGGTCATGGGTAATGCAGAGTTACAAGAATTGTGTAGAGGTGTGAGATGGTGTGCGACTCCCTTCGCAGGATTAGTGGGGGCTTCTTGGTCCGAATGGCCGGGTTCCACATTGTAGGTATTCCGTTAGAACAACGTTGATTGCTGAGATTTACTCGTGTAATAAGGTTTTTTTTTAAAAGGTGACAGCTTCCATATTAACAGATGGTTTCAAGTGAATCACTTGAACGATATTAGGAGTGGAGGGGCATTCTGAAGGAGGAAATCATAAAGGTCAATCGAGGATATGAGATATCATCAGAACATAAAGTTTAGTATAGTCTAAAGAGAATCTACAAGTAAGTAAGAACTTGAGACCAAATAGGACCACTTTCAGATGAAAGAGCTCACCTTTGTCTTGAACCTAAGCAGATGGAGAGATATATAATGTTCACTTTGCGTCAGTTTACACCATGGAGAACGAAATAGCGGGTACAACTAAATATTGACGTTTTGAAAGTAGTTCACATTGAAAAGGGGAAGGGCTGGACGATCTGGAAAATATAAAGTTGGATATTTCTCCGAGGTCTGATCTCCTTTTTCCCGGAAACTTGAGGAAAGTTGGGGAAAGAAACCTTTGGGCCTTTCGTAGTTATATTTTTATCATCTATTATTCCGAGTGAGGCGCCGAATGACTGGAGGATGGCAAATGTTGTGCCATTGTTTAGAAAGGAATTCATGGAGAAGCCTGGGAGCGATAGACCTGTGTGTTTGCTTATGGTCGTGGGTACGTTGTTGGATGCAATTAGAAATGATAGGATTTATATGAATGTTTCGATACATGAATGAATCGCGATAATCAGCATGGTTTTGAACAAAATTGATTGAGTTTTTTGAGGATGTAACCCAGAAGATCAATGAGGACAAAGTGATAGACTTTGCTCACTTGGACTTCAATAAAAACTTTTACAGGTTTCCACATGGTTGAGTAATTCATAAAGTCAGATCACATAAGGTTTAATGTAAGTTTTCCACTTAGATTTAAATTGGTGTAATATCAGGATGCTGAGAATGGTGGTGGAGTGTCGTTTTCAGACTTGAGGACTGTTACCAAAGGTGTCCCATTGGCTGAGCGCACATTCATTTTTTTTACATTTAAATAAATGATTTAGGTGGTAAGATAGAAAGCATGGTAAGGAAGTTTGCAAAATTGGTAGTAGAAGGTTGTGAAGCGATTTTCTCCTCAGGTCAGTTTCTCTCTGGCCTCGAGTTTGAAAAGCGTGTGGGAGAGGAGTGGAGAAGGGCCACTCGTCCATCGTGAAGCGCACGTGATCAGACATCCAACTATTCTCGTCTCAGTTTGTAGCAATGAGATTCTTCCTGTGATCTTAAATGACATAACAATCGTACTGAAGGTTGACCTGGTAACACTGTTGTAACCCCTTTGAGGAACGTATTCTCATGTTCACATACAGAGGCAGTCACACAGGCACATTCCCTGATAGTGACAGAGTCCTCAGAATTATGCCCACTTCCGCAAGTTTCTCTGGAGGAAGAGGGCTTTAAGTGGAATAGAAGGCACTTCGCAGAAAATGTGCTTCATTGCGGTCAGCAATGATATGAAATGGATACTGAGCTGAAATAGTCCAACACGCTTCTGATGTGTAACTTTCAATAACACAAATTCTTCCAAAACAAGCCCCCTGGCTCCTGGGATCTGACAGGATAGCGACCAGCAGACATTCCTCACTAAACACAACGACCCACGGCAAAATCTGCACACTTTCACGTCTCGTCGGTTCTGTTTCTGTCCCTGTCACACCTCCAGTTTCCTCTGAAAGACCAGTCCCGATGTTAATGAGAGCTGCAAGAGCTTGCTCTCGGGTGGGTAATGAGACATCATGGTCTCATCGTCCTGATTATCAGATAGACTGATTGCACAAATATGCACCGTAACAGTTATTACCAATTGAAATGTGCCAACGAATACCGTAACTGACAGAAAGATGAAGGGAGAGTAGCTTCAACCCCTTCCTCGCCGTGGGACATTTTGCAAAGAATGTCCTGTTACTTCACAAACTGGCCATGGAAGTGTCTCGCACAAAAATGACCTTTGGCCCACTACGTCTGCACCAGTCCAACACAATCCCCTGAACTGTTCTTATCTCATTTGGCGCCACCTGGTTCAGAGGGGCAAACGTATTCAGCAATGGAAGTGGACAACTAAATGGGTCTTACCTGCTCTGGAGTTTTCTGCCTTTTCCATCCTGACAAGGGGTTGGTTGCAGATTACTAAAGTTCCTTATCTGAGTTATACGCATTTCACTTCATCCTGCGATTTGAATTTCAAACAAAAAAGAGAACAAGCACTCTTCAAGTTCACTCTTGGCTCTCAATTAGAGTCAGCAAAATGCTTGACTGCATGAGGAATCCACAGTGGATTTAATGCCCGTCGCGTCAACTGTTTGGCCACAACTGCGGAAGCGCGCTACTAAACTGGTTTCAAGTACTCCCCCCCTGTGGAGCTGAGGGACAGGCAATCACTGTTCGGTTAGTTTGAATTCAATCACCACAGTTTCGAGAGGGTTAAATTTCAGGAGATGTTTGGACTGTGTAATCAATCTCGATGGTTGAAACGGTCATTCAGTTAAAAAGAAAGGGAGATTTTGCAGGAGAAATTTTCTCTTACAGGTACTACCATACCTGCCGAGCTCCTTGAGCATTTTCTTTTTTGTTTGATATTTCGAGTGTCCACAACCATTCACTAGCCGTTCAACAATACAGAAACGCATTTGTGGTTCCTCACTGGATTTGGTTTCCGTTTGGGTACATATCCCTGAGGAGAAAGTGAGGTCTGCAGATGCTGGAGATCAGAGCTGAAAATGTGTTGCTGGCACAGCGCAGCAGGTCAGACAGCATCCAGGGAACAGGGGAATCGACGTTTCGGGCATAAGCCCTTCTTCAGGAATGAGGAAAGTGTGCCCAGCAGGCTAAGATAAAAGGTAGGGAGGAGGGACTTGGGGGAAGGGCGTTGGAAATGTGATAGGTGGAAAAAGGTCAAGGTGAGGGCAATAGGTTAGAGTGGGGTGGGGGCGGAGACGTCAGGAAGAAGATTGCAGATTTTATATGTGTATATATATATATCCTGGGAAATTCACGGTGAAGACATGGGAATAGTCTAATCCCACCCTTTATAGACACACCCATGACAACAGAAATCAGTTATCCTTCTAACAGGGCACTTCTCACTTCCAGCCTTTCAGTGTCCTGTCTGTTCCCGCGTTTTCTAATTGCCTCGGAGCTGAGATGAGATTTGACTTCCTGACTTGCAGGAACGAGAATCCTTCAATATCACAGATCAGTTCCCATGTCCGGAGTACATCAGAGTCAAAGTACCGGCCTCTGAAAGAATGGAAAGATTCTAAATTCTCTCTGCCCAGTCGGCCAGTTCACCCTTCATTTTCCTCTGAATCCGCATCCCAAGGAATATCTAAAGATTTACAAAGCTCGAGTCTGGGATTTCTGATTTGCTTGTTGACAGTTTTCTCACCTTACAATTGACAACATTTTCCCAGAAGCTTTTCACAATCCTCTGCTTTGCACCATATACTGAGATAAATAAACCTCCTTCTGCGGAGAGATTCCCGACTCTGAGAATATTTTGTTTGGAGCAAAGAAGATAAATGGGGCATATTTTGGGGACGTTTATAATGATGTAGGAGAAAGAGGTGTGGATGGGCGAGTTAATGGTCAGGAGGAACTGCTGCCACTGACAAGGGCAATTGGCCAGAGGACGAGGAGTGAAGAGGTTTAACGAAAAACATAATTTGTTTAAAAAAACAGTGAAACCTACATGTATCCCATGCTTTTTTTTAATCATCTGTGGATAGAGAAACAGAGCTAACGTTTTGAGTCAGGTCCGTTTCTGGTTCAGAACGCAAGTTTCCTGAATGTCAAGAAATTAGCAGACCTGAGAAATTATCGAGTTGTTGAGACGGGTTTTCTGGAGTTGCAGGGATGACTCATCCAACAAGAAATCATTTAAAATCAACTGTGAGGGAAACATGCTCGGTATTAATGAGAGGTGGAATGGATGT
This sequence comes from Chiloscyllium plagiosum, assembly GCF_037043375.1. Lineage (NCBI taxonomy): Eukaryota > Metazoa > Chordata > Chondrichthyes > Orectolobiformes > Hemiscylliidae > Chiloscyllium > Chiloscyllium plagiosum. The sequence continues at coordinate 35,590,795 of NW_028270171.1, forward strand.
GAAGGATCCATTTTCATGAGCAGAGAGATTAATAATACGGCAATGGTCTAGTAATAAAGATGCACTTTTATCGCGCCTTTCAGCTCCACTTTAATCACAGGCACTGAAGTCCCTTTGAAGCAGGTGTGTTATTGTCAAACTAATGTGCTAATCAGGGCAGTTTGTTCAAACAGAGGTCAGAAAAGAAATCTCAGATCTGGCACTGGAGACGCCAGTGAGATTATATTTTAATTTAAGCGTTTGTTCTGCTCTGGTTTATATCCAGAATAGTGCAGGACTGGAGATATCAATCTCAACAGAAGTGGTGACCCACTTAAGAAACAAATGAGGAGGATGTTCTCACATTCAGAGGGCTGCAAGTATGTAGAATTATTTACAGCGAAAGTCTGTCAAGACTGGATATGTTGAAGACTTCAATTATCTTATGTTAATAGAATGGAGCAAGTAGCAGTGTGAAATGTGTCCAAATTTGCTGACCATACACATGAGTGGGTGCGCACGTTACGATGAAATCATGGCAATATGTATCGGCATATAGATAGGTTGGGTGGGTGGGGAAAAACGTGTCAGATGTAGTTTCATGTCCGGATAATGAGGTCATGCACTTTGGTCGGAAAAGTCAAAAGACTGAGTAATATTAAAATCTAGAGAAAGTAGAAGCAACGTGTGACACAGAGGAATCTTATGCATGGCACGAAAAAAGTTCAGTATCATATTCTTTCCCTGACAAAAAGAATGGTTTCCTTTCCAAATGCTAACAATGCAATAGATGTTTTCCCAGGAAAGAAAAATAACTGAAACTAATAGCCTAATTGAAAATTTAGAAAAGACTTGGATCGTTCCATTGGACGATGTTGATGTTTATGGCTCTTTAAAATGTGTTTACCATGGGGCTGGGAGTTGGAATTAGGGGAGCTGGGGAGTGAAAATCAGGTTACCCATGATTACTTTCATCCTTCATCTGTCTATCTCATTTTGTACGATTTATTTCGCATTTTGGTTCCTGTGAGTGCCCTTGTAAACTGTACCCGCTGGTGACTTATTTCCCTGGTTGTTCTTCATCACGATCCGAAACAATTCAACATTCTTTTCTCCTTGGTCTCGATAAACTCTGATCAAATGCCACTAGAACCTTGATGTTTTCCACGCCTGTCTGCCTTCTTGCACTATCGATTGATCCATCACTGAGTTACTGTTGCACAAATCAAGAACAAATCGATCAGCACCAATAGCATCTAGGTTGCGAACGCAGATAACTGCAGCCGTTCCCCAAATTACTGCCAACTATGCGATCACAGAAGCACACATTCAACAGCCAGGAAACTCAAAACAGCAGAAACACTCTTTCGGGATACGGACCTGGTTGTGTTTCTCAATCAGCAATCGAAGTTTACTTTGATTATGTCAACAGTTCCCTCACACAAGGAACTAACTAATGCTGCAGACGGAGGAGAAAGTGAGGACTGTAGTTGCTGGAGATCAGAGTCGAGAGTGTGGTGCTGGAAAGCACAGCAGGTCAGGCAGCATCCGAAGAGCAGGATAATCGACGTTTTGACCGAATGCCTGATGAAGTTCTCATGTCAGAAACGTCGATTATCCTGCTTCTTGGATGCTGCCTTTACTGCTGTTCTTTTCCAGCAACACACTCTCCATTGCTGCAGACTGTCACACATTCCAAGCTTCCAGCCACCGAATCAGCGACACTCACTGTCATGAGTCAACCTGCTGAGGACACCTGGCAGTGGTGTTTTGTGTCAAGTTGATCTTCATGAATGCATATCGTGAGTTGTTTGTCCTTTATAATGTTTCGTACAGTCACTTACGTGCAACATTGTTTGTCCAAATTTATCCTGCATACGATGAGTATTGGATCTATTTTTTGGTGAGTTGTTGCCAAACGTGGCTTTCGGTATATGTTGTCTCATAAATCCGAGTGGTTGGAGGAGTCTGGCTGTACGTGCCAAGACATTTTTTTTTTACCTGTAATATAGAGAGCTTGGTGTGTTGGGTCACGGCATGCCCTCCTCGAGTTGATCTTGGCAAGAAATCTGCGGGAATATCTATTGTTGCAAAGTATTTGTGGAGTATCCGGTAAACAACACAACCAGCTGTTCTGAGTAGCAAGGCACAGCGATGACGAGGGCAACAAATTCGACTGGGACATCACAAAAATAATAGGGCAAGCTGCACAGAATGCGACCAGAGAATTTCTAGAATGATGAGACTCATCCAATGACTCCATCAAAAAACATTTTGATCTGGACCCAATATACTGGGACATGCAAAGAACGACAAGAAACAGCAAATGAAAGCGGTGGAAAGGAAATCAAACCAATTCGAAATGCTGCAGGACAGCAGCGCTTCACATGAGTTTCGTCTGCCGAGAGGATATCGCCGTGAAAGTGGAGGAAACGGCTGCAAACTAACTTCCCAAAATCACCGAACATCCCCACACCATCTGCATCCTTCACCAGAACTACGGATCTATACACAAACCTTGAAACCCCGAAACAGTCGGAGTCGCCCCAACGGAAAAAAATGAACGCCGGCCTCCCACGTGACAACTGAGGGGACGAAACGCCATGGTGGATGTCAGAGCTAACTGAGGCTGCAAGCTACCTGTGCATGTTCTTGTCAATAACCCATGCTTGATTATCCTCATCCTATTTTCCATAATTTAATGTTGTATGCCTTAAGCCTTACAAACTTAAAATTAAATATCTCTGAAGGTCATGAGAATCTCTGCCGCTCTGACACATAGAGACAGTGATATCCAGTTCCAACCACTCACTGGCTGATAAAGTTTTATATATACAGCTACTCGAACTTTTATGAGTCTTACCTTAAATATCTGGCTATCCTTTGATTGATTCCTTCATCACAGGGAATTTTTTCGTTAAGTGTACCCAATCCATGCCCCACATTATTTCTTACATCTCGCTACTGTTCTCCTCTCAATCTCTCTTGCTCTCACAAAAACAAGGCCAGTCTGTCTAAACTCTTTCATAGCTGAAGTTCTTCAGTCCAGACAATCTATTGGCAAATCACTTCTGCACAGGTTCCACAGCTGTCATATCGCTTCTTTTATGTGAATTGCAGAATTGTACGTAATACTCTAGCGAGAGACGAATAAATACTTGAAATAAATGTGGGGAATTTTAAAAAAATGGTCTTTTCCAATAAAGTATCTTCCCCTCGATACTGTTCTGTGCCCTTTTCATGAACCCAGTTCATGAAATGATCTCTGGTCCATGTAAATCAAACACTATACATGAGGGTTGATAACCCAACCACATTCTCTGATTGCATTAAGTGGGTTAAAGGTCCTCATGGTCGAATTGGGGCACATTCACCTAACAAGAGTGACAGTTACAACACTAACTTTACGGTGTCAATGTGAAAGTGAACGTTAATCTGAGCAATGCCTCAGTGACATGGGAGGAGGGATGGAAAGGAATAGTGATTGTGAAAAAGAGAAAAATCTCCGATATTGGGTGCAGATAAAGTTTGAAGCAATAAAATCATCACCTTAGAGAGTATTTTCACCTTATAAATTGTTTGTTTCCTTTCTGCGTTTCTTTAGCACACGTTATATGGAGTGAAATGGAACAAATGCGCATTATTGATACTCGGATTTGAATGGAGTTTTCTTTAGCCACATTGCAAAGGACGAACCACTATACGATCACATGAAAAAAACCCAATAGCAAAATCAATAAATGCAATGGCTGAGATTGGCGAGGAACAGCACCATATGCACAAGAGGACACCCATTGGATTGACTCGTCATCTTCGATGTCATTAGAGGCTGTGGAGATTCCATCATTGAGAATGTTGAAGACTGTGTTAGATAGATTCTAGAAAAGATGAAATGTACAGGCGATAGTACACAAACTGTTGAAATGTAGCTTTCAATAACAACGAAGTTTCACATCGTTACTTTACCAGTGCCGCGGGACAAGCGAGTAACTACTGTTGCACGCTCACATGGCACCAGTTCCCACATCTGGAATCAAAGAAATTTCGTGGCGCCGTGGCGGAGATACGATCGGAAATTGGGGAGTGCAATGAACGCGAGGATCTCTACTCTATCTGCCAGTGAGAAATCCCTGAGCATGCACTCCTTCTATGAAGGCAGAGTCGCGTGAAACGCCCAGGCTGGAATCTCTAAACTCGGCTGGAGCAACTTCTGTTGACATGGAATAGGGAGCATTGGGAGAAGAGGCTGGGAGGTCTAACCTCATCTGGATACACTTGGATTGACATGATGCAGGAAACATTGGGTTGATGGAAAGTATCCTGAGCCATTTTAATTTGAACTGAAATAGTTTTCGGCGGCATGCATTTTTGTGGATTGAGAGAGGATCTGCCCCAGGGAATTGTCACAATTATAAAAAAAAACATTTTGCAAAGACTGAGCTCGTCTAGGAGCATCTGTGCATGGTGAAATGGACTAAACATCATTGCACTCTGAATTTTCTTATATTCTAACTCTACAGTCGGTTAATTTTCTGGAATAGTAAATTAAAAATATTTTCTGTGTGTGTGTTATTCAATTTCCTGCAAGCTTGTTCTGGTCTGGTCATTGTTGTAACATAAACTACTGAAAATTGATATGATGTTGGGATTCGGTTCGAGGTTCCCTCGAATTACGGAACAACAACAGGAGAATGGAGGTGAAATTTGCCACAACAGCAGTGATCAAGTTGAATGGATGAGCAGACATAGGGAGAAAGGAAGCTTCATGGGTATAAATGTGCTTTCTTTGCCAATGAAACTTACCACGTAACAAAGTGGTGACTATTGAATTCAAGCAATGTGGGTGAGAATGTCTCACCTGGACTGAGAGAAATGGAGCTTATAAGTCCTTCTACATAGAGTGAGGCGGGGATAATGTAAACACAACAAGCTCCAAAAACACAGAAATATTTGTTCTTTTCTGAACTTCCGTCACGAACTGACTAAGATGTCCTTTGGAAAATTATTTTACAACATGTCAGAAGGGGAGTTACAGATTCGAACACGGAAACCAAATTATGTATCACGATAAGACCATGCCACTTTATTCGCTAAGACAAAGGCAACATGGAAGTTCAACCTTCAGACTCTCAGTATTTCTTGCACAATATCATAAATTTACTTCCCATGAAAAGGGAGCAGCCGCTCCTCCTCTAATTTCCTAAATGTATTAAAACCTCGGTACTTTGAACAAATCACACATCAGTCTTTTTTGATCTGTGTAGAAGAACTTCAACTTCTCCACCCTCAACGGAGATGTAATATTCCGCATTTCTTTGACTGTTCTGAAAAATCACCTTTTCGATTTCTCCACAGACACTCACATTCTTTGTCGAGATCATCTGTTTGCGCAAACCCAAATGCTGTGTATTCATGTGGGTGATGTCATCACACACAGGTAATTGCTCAGGACCATCACCCTGATTCCTGGGTATTTCCTCAACTGTGAGCGTTTGTTCTGACCACAGTGCTTCTGATTTAGTTCGAGCTGCCGGGTTCAGCATTTGATTAACAAGGTGAAATCAAATAAATCAAATAAATTACTTCAGTATTTTTTACTGTTCATCTACCCACTTCTAGTGCTGTGCTTTCTTATCTGCAAAATGTTTTACATTTCTCTTTGGCGGATGTGACCATTTAGTGCCAACTGAAGCAAAGTTAATCCATTGATCTGTTTGATGCTTTTCTCCTGAACTAAGTTTCTGTCATGGTTTAACTACCTCTTTCTCCAAGAATGTCAGTATTGTTTTGGTTATTTTTTTATTCTTACTTCTATTGACTCTCTGAATAAGGCTTTTAGAGCTGAACGTTTCTTAACTATGTGCTGCTGGCAATTTTCTTCGCTTAGTTGCTTCCATAAGGCCATTAGGTTAGGAGATATTCAAGAAGTGAGAGTGAAGTGATTGTGATGCATGACAATTCATGCATCACAATTCATTTACATAATAACAATGACAATTCATTTACATAAATCTATTGTTATGATCCAACCAATGCGTGGAAAATGCTGCAGGCCAACTTCCCAGATCGGTTGAACACACCCACAATAACTGCACCCGGTACCAGGGTCTCAACTGTTTCCAGAAACCTTGAAGCTCCAAGAGGGACATCACAGGAAGAGAATTGAAACCCCGACTCCTGCTGAATAGGCGAGCATAGTCACCACCAAAAAAACGAGGACATCAGGTAGGGCGCCTGTCTCAAGTTCATTGTGTGTGATCTTATCAAAAACAATGCTTAGCTATCCTCATTACATTTTCCATCATTTGACCCAAAGTGCATTATCTTCAAATACTCACACCTGAAGGTTTTGAGGATTACTGCCTCTCCCGCCCATGCAGACATTGAGTTCCAGATTCAAACACTCGCTCACTGTTTAAATTATCCGTACATTATATCGAACGTTTTGCCTCTTATCTGAAATCTGTGGCTCCCTGTTGATTGAAACCATGCACCAATAGAAAACGTTTCTTTCCATCTACCGTATCCATGCCCCTCATTATTTTGTAATTCTTAATCATGTTTGCTCATAATCTCCCTCTCACTGAGAAAACAATAACCCCAAGATGTCTCATCTCTCCTCATAACTGAAGCGCTTCAGGAGAGAAACTGTCCTCATAAATCACTTCTGTGCTGTCATATTGCTGCTATACCGTGAATTGCGGAACTCCAAATAAAAATCTGCAGCTGAAGGAACAAATTACAGAAATGTCACAGAAAGCCGCAGAAATTGCTCTTGACCGAAATAAAAAGGTCCCTTCTCCTCGCTAGTGTTCTGAATTACTTTCCTGCGACTGATGCTCCAACACTGTCCCGTCAATGTTATTGAAAAGTGCAACATGTGGATTGATCGCACAACCACGGTGTCTGAATTATCCAAAAAGTTTGAAGTTCTGGTGAGACTGGGGCAAGTTCACTCAGCAACCGTGACAGAAACACAGACTGAACGGTGTCCACGCAGAAGTCAGTATTAGAGTGAGCAACATATTCACAACAGGAGTCAGAGAGATTTCAGACCGCGACAGTTATAAGGAACAGAATCATCACATCAGAGAACATTTTCACGTAAAATAAAAAATGTTAAAAATGCCAAATCGATGACAATTTAATTATATAAATATAGTGTTACAAAACAAAGTTTTGATCTTAGTCATAGAACGTTTTATAATGTGGGTAACAGAACTTATAATGTTCAAATACGTCCTTTTTTAGAGTTATTTTAAAGTAAAAGTCTGAGATCAAGAGAGGGAGTTTAGTGAAGAAGCTACACAGTTTATGGCCTTGGCAGCAATAGGTTGTAGGCAAGCTTTGTAAACATGTGGAAAAGTTAAAAGCGAGAATGCTTAGATGCATGGTTGAGAGGTAATGCAGATATCATGAAGGGTGTTTAAAAAAATAATTATTTGGATATAGGCATCGCTGTCTGTGTTGGCAGATGTTGACCAGCCCTAATGTCCCCAGGGAGGGCTGGAGGACTTTAAAGACCGAGGCAGAGAGGAGGTTACCAAGAGATGTGAATAGAATTACATCAGTTTTAAAATTTATGTCGGCTTTCAGGGTGCGTCGGATGTGGTGAAGATACTAGTTTGCCTTTGGAACTTGGTCGTGGAAGTGGCAATGTCCATGACAGTAGGACATTCGCATTCGGCCACGAGACGGGTGCTCACGGTTGACAAAATCACGGCTTCATTAATGTGTACAGCTGGATTCTGCAACGTGATAGCCGACGTGATAACGGAGCATGGCAACAGAATCGGCCGAGCATGTGCCCGGATGATGCTATTGACAGCGAAGGATGATTGAAGTGCTGAGATATAGTGTAACCATTGAGGTTTGGCAGCAGCAGTCAGCAGTGTGGTCAGCTGGTAGAAAACAGGTACATCTTTGCCCAACGTGGGAACGCATGATCACGGCTGGGAACTTCGAACAATTTTGCGGAAAGCCCAACTTGTAGAATTTGTAGGCCGATGATTTTAAAATAGGCTGTGATGTCTGCTTTTTTCTTCAAGTCTATTTCTTTCTTCAAATTTGTCTATTGAGAAAACATTTGTTTCTTCTCGAACTTATGCAACAAAGATTTGATAATGAACACATTGTTCCAAAGATGCTGCTGCGTATGGGGATATTGCCCACTTGTCTCTAATAGCCTGTACCGAAGAATATGTGACAATTCCATCTTAAAGAATCCCAGCAGTATGCAAACAAGCCATTTGCTCCCAAGCGAAAAACAGCCAGATCCTAATGTTCTCTATTTATCTCAGACTAATGTATCTAAACCCACATAAACCTGAACACTCAGGAGAATTTAGCTCAGCCAATTCACCTACCCTGCACATCTTTGGACTGTCCGAGGACCCTGGAGCACTCTGAAAAAATATCCATGCAGCATAGTGCGAATGTGCAAACTCCACGCAGAGAGTTGCCAGAAGCTGAACTTGAATCTGGACCCTCAGCGCTGTGACAAAGTAGTAATGATCAATGACCCAGCGGGCCTAACATCTCCCTCGCGCCCTCAGTGACACGCACGGAGACTGAGGCTCGATCCTGCCCTTATTTCATGTTTAGTCAGCGACCCTTCTCCGTCACTGTACTACTAGCCCGCCGTTTGCTTACTGTTGACAGTGCCACATCACCATGCTGGTGGGCAGCTTTCATGAGCAGGAAAACAATGTAGATTATGAGTATGCGGACAACAGGTTATCTCGTGACAGAAATGTTGGTCTCTCCCGTCACAGATGGCGAGTAAAGGTTGAAGGGGAGGGCAGCGTACGGAGCTATATAGGTTTCATGGCTGGTCTGAGCAGGACTCTCGCCCCAAACAAATAGTTTTACGGGCCGTGAATGAAGATGCAGAGAGCCTCAGGCTGCTTTGCACGAACACGCCCTGTTCAACGGCCGTTATCCTTCGATCAGTTTGTCTTGCTTTCGTTTGTTCTCGCTTCACTATTTGTTAATTCGTCTTTGGTGTGCATGGGGCTGAAATCAAAGGTTATTGAGTTAATCATTTCTGTCGAGTGTGGTGCTGCAAAGTACATCTGGTCAGGCAGAATCCGAGGAGCAGGAGAATTGACGTTGTGAGCGAAACGGCTTCACCAGGAATGAGACTGGTGAGCCAAGACAGTGGTAAGATATTTGAAACTGACTGGTTCTGGGGCATAGGACCTGAGAGTGCAATAGGGAGATGAAGGTGGGATGATGGGACAGGTCAGAGAAGATGGTGGAGTGGATTGGTGAGAAGGAAGTTCGACATTATATGACAGGTCATGAGGGAGTTGCCGTGTTCGAAGTTTGGATTTGGGATAAGGTGGGGGGCGGAGGGGTAATGAGGAAATTGTTGCAATTCACATTAATCCCGTGAGGTTGGATGACCCTAAGATGGAAGATGAGGCGTTCTCCCGACAGGCGTTCGGTGGTTAGGACTTGGCAATGGGGGAGGCCCAGAGCCTTCGTGTCCTTGGACGAGTGGGAGCGGGTTGTTTAAGTGTTTGGCCACACGGTGGTGCGGTTGGTTGGTGCGGGCGTCGCACAGATGTTCTCTGAAGCGTTCTGTAAGCAGGTGGCCCGTCTCCCCAGTGTAGAGGAGACCGTATTGGGAGCAACTAATATAGTAAATCACATTTGTGGAAATGCAGGTACATCTCTGACGAACGTAGAAGGCTTCATTTGAGCCTTTGACATAGGTGATCGGCAGGTATGGGCGCAGGATTTCCAATTCCTGCGGTAGCAGGGGAAGGTGCTGTTGTGGGTGGGTAGGTTGGTACTGGGCACTGATTGCGTTTTTGAGTGGGGAAACTTGCACCGATCTCGATATTAGCATGTGATGCCGCACTCTTGACTTCGATATCCAGCATCAGCAGTCCTCACTTTCTCCTCCTGAACTAGTTGGTGGATTCAGTTACCAATTCACAGGTAACGTTTTCTTTTTCACCTTTAATGTCACCAATTTCCCAGAGATCACTTTCCTGCCATTACTGGTTTCCTTCAGTTCCTCCTTCTTATCTATTCCCGAACATGTTACTGATGTCATTTTGTCATCGTTTGTGCTGACATAACCGGATATATAATTAATTATTGTGCCATCTCTTCATTCCACATTACAACTTCGCCTGCTTGATTTTAAAAAAATTGTTTTAATGACATTTTTTCTCGTCATATAATTTTGGTACCTTTGAAAATTAGTTTGCGTGTTAAGCTCAAGCTTAACTTCAAAGTTTATTTTTCCAACTTCAGTATTCCCTTAGTCTTCTTTTGTTGTTGTCTAAACCACTTGCAGTTAACTTATGCTGTTCTTTTTTAGCCAGTTGGTACGCCTCTTACTTGGATTCACTTCTATCCCTCATATTCTTTGTGAGCCATGGCACGGCCACCTTTCCCGTTTTGTGTTGTACCTGACAGGAATGAACAACAGTCAGAGTTCCTCCAAGGGCTTTTCCAAATTTTTTTCATCGTTTTATGTGTTCATCCCGAATTATTGTGTCTCATGCCATCATAATTTTCTCCATTTAGATTGCAACCCACAATCTCAGAATCATCTTTGTCACCGTACACCATTCGGAGTACATCACTCTCACACAAGGTGCTTCTCACAGTTAGATTCCCAGCAATTCCCTTCTCATGACAAAACAGAAATTTTAATACGAAACGTGTCGTTGTCCCAGAAGATCATAGGACCGCAAACTCACAAGCAACAGAGAGAGATGATTGATGGTGCTTTCAACTGAGAATCACCATGCCTTTGGCCATGCATAATGTTCAGAAACTTCCATGGCAGCCTCAACCAGTGCAGGGATTGAGCAGGTGCTGTTGCTGTCACTCTGCATCACAAACCAGCCATCCATTCAACAATTTTCCCATTCTGGACTGTGCGAGAAAACCGCAGCACCCGTAGGAAACCACACAGACACGGGGAGAACGTGCAAACTCCACACAAGCAGTGTCGAACCTTGGACCCTGAAGCTATTCAGCAAACGTGCTAACCAACGAGCCACCATGCCACACGTTTGCTCACTGACGTGGCGCCCACAGCCCTCTATGGCAACTATCTCCACAGAACCGCCACTCTCTGGCTGAAGATATTCCATCGCGTCTCATTTCAAATTTGTAATTGCATCAATTTGAGTCTGTGCCCTCAGGTTCTGGTGTGTCATATTGGTTGAAACATCTTCCCCATATTAGCTCTATGCAGGCCTCTCAGCATTCTGAAAATTACAATCGCATCGAGTCACTGACTCAAACATCATTGAAACAGACTGCTGTTCCAACCAGTCCATGCTACCGTGTACGGAACCTAACGTAGTACCAACTGCGTGTACTGGGCCCATATCTATCTTAACATTTCCTATTCATGCACTTATCCAAATGTCTTTTAAAAGTTGCAGTTTTGTCCACATTCAGTACTTCCTTTGGAACAATGTACAGGTAACGTACCATATCAAGTGAAACAAAGTGCACCTCATGTCTTTTTATATCCTTTCTCCTGTCACCTTAAAAATATGTCCCCAAGTCCTGAAATCCAACAAGGAAGGAAAGCACAGTTGCAGTTGTGCTAATCTGCATCCCTCAGGATTTTTAAAGCTTTTATAGGATAAACGTCAACCTCCAAAGCTCCTTTGAATGAAGTCCCAGCCTATCCGGCCTTCCCTTACACCTCAATCCCTTAATTCCTCACAAAGTCCTGGTGAATTTCTTCTGAACTCTCTCAGTTTACTATTCTTCTTTGTCTAACAGACCAACCAGAAATTGACGCAGTACTCCAGAAGAGATATCACCCAAGTCCTGTACAACCTCAGCATGACTTCCCAAATCCAACTCAAAAAACTGAGCAACGAATGAAAGCATTCTCCCAGCATTTTTAACGGATCTGTCGATATGTGACACGACTTTCAAATTTCATTCCGTGACCTATTCACTTGTCTATTGCACAGCACTATTCAAGGCAGTGCTTGTAATTGTACAAGTGCTACATTAGCACCTTACATTTATCCAAGTTACACTCTCTCTGTCATTCCTTTCATCAGAGACCTGAATACTAAATATCTCCTCTAATCTTTGATAACCTGAGTTATCTTTCTTTTCTGTCTACTGTCCCACCATCGAGAGTTATAGAGACTTTTAACATTTTACACGTTGGAATTGTACAAGCTCATTCCATAATGCACCACCCTCTGCGTGAAAACGTTGCCCCTCAGATCCCTTTTAAATTTTTCCCTTCTCCCCCAAAATCTGTGGCCTCTAATTCAAGACTAGCTCGACCCCAAGGATAAGAACGTATCTGTTTACCCTGTCCATTCACCTCATGATTTTATAAACATCCATAAACTCACCTTTCAGCCTCCGACCCTCCAGGGAAAACAGCCACATTCTATTCATCCTCTCCCTGTAGACCGAATCCTCTAATCCTTTCAACACCCTTGTAAATCTTTTCTGATCTGTTTCAAGGTTTACAACATACTTTTCAGAGGAGGCAGAGCAGAATTGCGCACCATATTACAAAATGCGGACGTAACCATTTCCTCGCAAATCCGGCACTCAGTGCTCTGACCAATATATGAAAGCACCAGAATTACCTCCCTGCATGTTGCTTCCCACATCAGCAGTGCCAGCTGCACGTTCCTGACGTTCAATAAGCTTGAAACAGGAACATCTGGGACATCAGGAAAATGGAAAGACATTGGAAGTTTTTGAGAAGTGACGGTGAGCCGAGTGGAGACGGGCTTATTGTGTGTTCTGAAGACTTGCTTTCCTGTTTATCTTGGTACACACTTCACTCCAGATGTATCAACCGCAATGACTGCCTATTATGTGTTTTCCTTTGCGAAACTCAGGAGAAAGTGAGGACCACAGGTCCTGCAGGTCAGAGTCGAGAGTGTGGCGCTGGAAAAGCACAGCAGGCCAGGCAACATCCGAGGAGCAGGAGAATCGATGTTTCTGGCAGAGGTCCTTCACCAGGAACGAAACTTGTGACCCACAGAGCTGAGAGATAGATGCGAGGTTTTTTGGGGCTCGGTGCAAGGTAGATGAGAATGCAACAGACAAATGAAGTTGGGGAGGAGATGATAGTTTGGAGAGGAAGGCAGAGCAGATAGATGGGAAATATGATGGACAGGTCAAGGGGGCAGTGTCGATTTGGAGGCTTGGGAGTGGCATAAGATGGGTTAGGGAATTGTGGCCAAAGATGAAATCCACGTTAGTCCTGTGCGTTTCCAGGGTGCCAAAGCGGATGATGAGGATTCACTCCAACAGGCTTCAAGTGGTTAAGGTTTGGCGACGGATGAGGCAGCGTACTCTGCATCTATTTCAGTGCAAGCCACTCACTCGTGGTCGGACTATCCCTCTTCTCCGAGATGTTCCCTCACCTGCATTTCCAGAAGTGCACTCCTTTCCGATTCCATGCATTCTGTCCAATTATTTGCTGTGGAATCTTTAAACTGCGCAGACCCCTCCACTTCTATACATTTAACCACACTTTTCTGTGCAACTGATACTAACTCCCATGACTTAGTTTAAATTCCTGTCGACAGAACCAAGTTATCAGATTTTCCAAGGACTTTGGCCCCAGCATCGATCAGGCGGAGAGTGTCCCATCGGCCAGCTCAGTCCTTCGCCAGATCAGACCCCAAAATCCAATGAAATAACACGTATTCTCTCACACCAGTCTTTCAAACGAACAATTACTTCCTTAATCTTGCTGACTTTTTGCCAATTTGTTTATGGAGCTGGTAGTAATCCAGAGATTACTCCTTTCTGTGTGCATTTTCTAATTTAGCACTAAGCTATAGTTTTGATTAGATTTGATTACATTACAGTGTGGAAACGTGCCCTTCGGTCCAACAAGTCCACACCGACCCGCCGAAGCGCAACCCACCCATGCCCCTACATTTAGCCCTTACCTAACACTACGGGCAATTTAGCATGGCCAATTCACCTGACCTGCACATCTTTGGACAGTGGGAGTAAACCGGAGCACCCGGATGAAATCCACGCAGACATGGGGAGAACGTGCAAACTCCACACAGTCAGTCGCCTGAGGTGGGAACTGAAGCCGGGTCTCAGGCGCTGTGAGGCAGCAGTGCTAACCACTGTGCCACCGAGCCGCCCACTATATTCCATGAGCAAAACTCATTCCTCTTTAGAATTACATCAAAATCTGGATCATTCCTCTCCCACTCCAAGTTCTTCTGCAGCTGAGTTGAAAATTCGGAAAATGGGCACGAGGCAAGCAAGTCAGCCTTTGCGACCCTTCAATAGGAAACTGTCTGTATTTTCTGACACATACTATCCCCAGTTTTACAAATAGACACCTCGACCATCATTCTGCTGAGTGTTTGCTCACTCTCCCTGCAAAGCGAGGATTCTCATTCACACAGGGAGAAAAATTCTCAGACCTGTTGGACAGGTTGAAGGTCTCAGACCCCTTAAGTACTACGCTCTGGTTCCTTTTTCCTGCCTCACTCATTGCCACACCCTTCTGTCACTGATCTCTGACCGAATTGAGGTAGTTAATCTGTGGAGTGTGACAATCTTCTCTGCAATAAACCAGTGCGCCTCAGATTTAACGTTAACAAATCATCCTGTAACCATTGCTAATTGTTCAAGAGAATTCCAAACATCTGACAAACATAGTGTGTAGACGTGCTTCGTAAGGTGCACTTTGAATCCTTAGATAATGCCCCATAGTAACTCAATCATATTTTGGACAACAGCTGAACGTGCTGACTAAATGCACCACAGAGTTTGAGGTAAAAAGAAATCTGTAATGTTCTGAAACCTGGGTGACAGCGCGTTCTGTATTCAGATTGCAGTCACTGAAACCTCATTTACCCTGTACAAGTTTTACTTTACCAAGATACAGGCTGAGACTTCGATTGTGTGGAGATGAGGACAGTTGGATGCCAGAAAGTGCAAACTCATCCATGTCACCAGGAAACGACTTTATGTGTGGATACACACAACGTATTTCTGCAGCCTGGACAATAACAGGAAAATGGGAATGGAACCCAGCCCATACTTGTTTTTACCCCACAGAGATTGTTTTGTGTGTTGTTGTCTCTGTCTTGAATCCATCCTCTGACGTACAGACTCGAATCAGTCTCCCCAGAGACAGGTTTAGTGCTGAACATTTGAAGCAGGAGGGAAAAGGCCAAGTTGTGCATAGTTGCGACAATGAATTGAAGAGAGGAATGAGGGGGGTCAGAGAAAAAAGGGGGCCTGCGGGGTGATGGTGACAGCTCGAAGCGGAGTGTGGAGCTGATTGATGTGAAGGAAGATGGACAGTTCGGACAGTCAAGAGGGCGGTGCAAGGTTGGAAGGTTTAATCTGCGATGGGAGGATACGGAGGGGAAATGAGGTAACTGGTGAAATTAACGGTGATGCCGAATGTTTGGTGCGTTCCAGAGAGGAAGATGAGGTGTTCTTCCTCCACTCATCGAGTAGCTTGTATTTGATAGTGGGCGATGCCCAGTACGTGCATGCACTTGGAGTGGGACGGGGAGATGAAGGAGTCATCTCCAGCACGGTGGAATTGTTTGGTGCATGTTTCCGAGAGATATTCTCTGCAACGCTCTGCGTGTTCCCGTCCTATTGCCCCAGTGTCAAGGAGACCGCGTCGAGAACAACAGACACGGTAAATGAGGTGGTTTCATTTGCATAACAATCTCTGCTGGATGTGGAAAGATCCTTTTGGGGCGGTGAAGAGAGGTGAGGTAGTTGTTGAAGGTGAATGTTTTTCACCTATTGCAGTGGCAAGGGTGGACCCGGTTTAAGCCTTCTATTCTCCAAGGAGAACTGGTCTAATTTCCCAATCTACCTTTACAGCTGACATTGTGCATACGATGCACAATTCACATTATCCTGTTCAGTGCTGTCTCAAATCACTTAATTTCCCCACTTCCTGAAGTTTCACGAGCAGAACTGAGCAATAATGCAGCTGGATGTTTCATTCAGACTCGGATTGACTAACTGAACAATCTGAAACACGTTTTCACTTTGAAAAAGTGCTTTCCTTTGTCGTGTTTGCTGCAATAGTCGCTCTTCCCCATCCCGACTTCAGACTCTCCGACCTCATTTACGGAAAAAACCTATTGAGAAAATCGATTGAACATTTTTGTGGACGTGCAGAACGGACTATGGGCCCGTTCGAGATTTGAACCACGAATCTAAATTACTGAAAGGCCAAAACGCAAACAAAGACATTCAATAAGCAATAAAACACAGTCTGGCCATGTGACCGGGTCAAATTCATTCCACATCGCTCCTGGAATTAAGAGCAGCAAAGTTTTTCCAGAACACTTGCTTCCCATTTTGTTTCCCTGCTTACTGACTTTGCTGTTTCCCCTACATCAATGAACCAGTCTGTCTCCATTGGGGTGTTATTAAACCATTTTATTTCTACTCGCAAGCTGAGCTGAGAGAGGGCAGAGCCCGTTCGCTTTTCTGCCCAGTGTCACTCTCGGTGGGTGGCATCAGTTATGCGGAAGGAAATGAATAACTTTGATTGTGGATTTGTCCCAATCTCTTTTTTATCCGAGAAATAGAAATGTGTTGAGCTGGCCAGAAAGAAAGAAATGCACACTGGATATTCTTCCTCCAAATAAATTAATATAAGTTCTCTTGCGTGTAGCCTGTTTGGAGTTCAGAGTTCGTCTTCATACATAAATCCGGCAGAAATTCTAATGCAATACGGCCTTCCATTTGTTTCCTGCGACCGGGTAAGTAGTTAACATCTGAGCACCAATTTTCCCAGATGAAGCGAATTCAAGAGAAACGCTCAATCAGCGACAGTCATCACCACAGCCCTGAGCTGCGCATCTGCAGTGAGTTCAACGCAGCATTGAGTGTTAAAAATGAGACATTGTTTCTCCGTCTGTCCCAGAGATAGGGAGAGGGATGGCATAACCACACGGTATCATTCCTATGCAGACTGAAGCATACAGCCATCCAGTCCACGACAACTCTCCGTCACTTGTATCTCTCCGAGGTTATTCACAAACGGTGATACATTTCCAAACACTGTGGAAATGTGTCTGTGTGGTGATGCTGTCTCTCAAATGCTGATCATCTTGCCATTCATGTCTGAGCCAGTTATGAATAACGCTAATGATTACTCGTCAGGACAGTATAGTTTCGACTCCTACCTGGCACGAAAATAATGCAGGCTTTTATTGTAATTACAAACCAATCGTCCTCTTTGTTCTGAAGCCGAATTGACGTTTAATTTCCTGATCTGCAGGAACCTTCAGTCAATGTCCCCGATAACATCAGAGACATTGTCCTCACATCATCACCGGAGGGGAACTCAAAGTGTCCCACACGCTCTTCATGAGGAACTGTCCATTTCAATCATTCAATTACCCAATCACTGCGATTCCTGGGAATGGCAAGGATACAACATGAATAGTCAAGTCGCAGCTTTGAGAATCTTTCGAAAATCTGTTTGAAGTGGTATCAAAGAAGAATGAAGAATGAACTGCTCGACTGAGCATAGATGACAGAGGCACCATCCGCTTCTTTAAACGGGTGGATCACTGTCTCTGAGTTTCTCGAGGACATTAATTGATCTGAAGCATTGAAAATGCTCCCGCCACAGATGCTCTCCTTTTCTGGTTCCTGCTGTTGAAGAAAAGCGCACTTTTGTTTTCTCTGGCCGGGAATTGAACCCGGGCCACAGCGGTAAAAGCGCTAAATCCAAACCAAGCGATCATGGAACGCCTTCCGCAAACTGCTGCACAGGTTGTGTAATAGCCCGCAAACTCCTTGTGAGTGTTATTGTCAAAAACAACCGCTTGCTTATCTTCATCTCATTTTCCATTCCTTGGCCTTGTATGGCTTAACATCACAAAATCACTTCTGAGTACCTCTGAAGTTTATGTGGGCCTCTGCTTCTCCGTCTCTGACCGACAGTGGGCTGCAGGTTAAGACACCAGCTGGCTCATTAAATTTTATTGCGTATCTCCTCAACTCTGTCTGCATTCAACCTTCAATCTAAGCACCATGATGATCGATCAAGGGGAAAGACTTCTTCAAGTCTACCCTATTCCTATGCCACACTATTTTGCATTTCAATCGTATATTCTCAAAATTTATTGTGCCGTAGGGAAAACTTCCCAGTCTGTCCAATCTCTCGTCATAGCTGAATCTCTTCAACCAGTCAATATCATGTTAAATCTCTTCTGCATTGTTTCCAGTGCTATCATATCCCTGCTGTAATGTGAACTGCAAAACTGCACACAATACACAAAGTGTTCTTTTCCAATAAATTCTCTTTTGCTCAATATTGCGCTGTGTTTTTGCGCATCTGATCCTGATACTCCAATAATTTATGGTGTATGTCCGTAAAAGTTTCTGTATGAGAATTAGTCTCACAATCGAACATCTAATTTTATCGAAGAGGTGGAACTTCCCGACGGTGGGATTTGGGCGGTTTAACCCAGCAATAGTGACAGCAGGAGCACAGACTGAATGCTGTCAAAGTGAGTGTTAGATTGTGCAAAGCCTCAGTGAAATTGCAGGAGATATGAAACGGTTGATTATTGATTATGGAAGGGAGAGAAATCTTCGAGAAAGTTTGGGCATGAATCCTGATGCATGAAACGCTGAGACGTGAGAAAGTGGGTAATTGTAGGTGCAAAATTGTCACATTGAAGAGTATTTTCGTGTAAAATATGACTGATTCCCACCTCCGTTTGCTATGCACGTATTACGTGCCATAAAATGGGGAAGATGCCTATTGCTATGGCTCAGATTGGAACTGAACTTGTGGCAGCCACAAGAATAAAGCAAGATGCAAAAAAACAATAAGGATAGTTTTATGGGATATTTTGGGAACAGCACCATATGCACAACAGAAATAGTTGCCAAACAGTGACTGAGATGTGTTTACTCAGAGCGGGCTGAATCTTTAACTTCGATTTTGTTGAAGGCTGATACTGAATGGTTTCTACAAAACATCAAAGGTTTTGGAGATACTGCAGGATATTGTAGAAATGTATTCCCGATAACAATGTAGTTTCACATCAGTTATTTCACCAATTTGCTCACAAAAGCAAACAAATGCTGCTGCGAAATACCAAAGAATTCCTGTTCACAAGCCCAGAATCAGAGAAATCGAGTGGTGCAGCTCGGAATCCGGTGGCACAGTGGTTAGTACTGCTGCCTCACAGCGCCTGAGACCCGGGTTCAGTTCTCCGCCTCAGGCGACTGTCTGTGTGGAGTTTGCACGTTCTCCCCGTGTCTGCGTGGGTTTCCTCCGGGTGCTCCGGTTTCCTCCCACAGTCCAAAGATGTGCAGGTCAGGTGAATTGGCTATGCTAAATTGTCCGTAGTGTTAGGTAAGTGGTAAATGTAGGGGCATGGGTGGGTTGCGCTTCGGCGGGTCGGTGTGGACTTGGTGGGCCGCAGGGCCTGTTTCCTCACTGTAATGTAATCTAATCTAAACATCCAATGGGGATAGGGAAGATGAGCAGATGTGACTCCAGCGATACAATCGATGTGCGTGACGTCCATCCCAGAAAGTACAGATGTGCGTCAAATGCTGAAGTTGGGTCAAACCTCACTTGGAGCAGCTTCTATTCACATGAGGCAGCGGGGAGTATTGGGATATCGCGTTGGGAGCATCAAACTCAACTGTATCAGTATCTATTGAGATGGAGAAGGAAGCATTGGGACATAAGCCGGGTAACTCCAAACTCAGCCGGAACAACTCTGATTGATAAGGATCAAGCAACATTTGGATGTCAGGCTGAAGGAAATGTTTTTAATCCAAATTTAAATACTTTCTAGCAGGACATATATTTGTGGATTGAGGAAATATCTGGCCAAGGGAATTATCTCAGTTATAACGAAGAGTCCTGCAAAGGTTCAAATCGTGCAGTGCATCAGTGGTTCACACTGCAGTCACACAACGCCAGGGTCTGTGAAGTGAACAAAGGCCGCGATATGACAAACGTGGAATTCCAACTACTGCAACACCAGGAACGACTGCTGGGACCTTTGTATCGTTTCTTAATGGTACAGATTTAGGCTTTCTTTTATCAATGGAGATAATTTTCTCCTCCAAAATGATCGAGTCACTGAGTGATTACAGCACAGACAAAGGCACGTCAGCACAGTTGTCCAACGCCGCCCTGATGACTTATGTGCTCTGACATTCCAAGTATTCATCCCCATGCATGTAGGTTTGTTCACTGAACTGGAAAGTTCATTTCCAGACGTTTCATCATCGTACTAGGTAACATGTTCAGTGAGACTCCGAGCGAAGCACTGGTCGTTTAGCCACTTTTTATTTATTTGTTTGTGTTTCTTTGGGTGGGAAATGTCGTTTCCTGTGGTGACATCATTTCCTATGTTGATGCCATTTCCTGTTTCTACTTGTAAGGGTTTGGTAAATGCGATCCAACTCAATGTGTTTGTCGATAGAGTTCCGGTTGCAATATCATGCTTCTAAAACTTCTCTTGCGTTTCTCTTGTGCATTTGTGCATACAAAGCGGTCTACACCACCAGTTGTTCATTAGGAGGCTCACTGAATATGTTACATCGTATGGTGGCGAAATGTCTGGAAAGGAACCTTCCAACTCACCGATTGGGGTATTTCAAAAACATTTTTAGTACACTGGACCAGTGTTCTAACCACTGAGATACAGAACCCGTGCATTACCATATGAGACATATGATTGCATGCGGATTGACTGACAGTATGTCATAAACCAAGCAAATTTAACAAAACTGAGACAGTGCCGAAGGGGTCTTGAAAAATGTGTGAATGCAATGCTGATTTAGATCGTGTACAAGGTGATAAAAACAGAGATCATCTCAGGTAGCCTGTTCACTAAGATTCAGTACTTTCACTGCCATGATGTGTCAATAGTTATCCTTTATATTAATCCATAGCAAACACTGACTGATCTTTCGAAACTAAATTATGCCTTGGACCGTCAGAATTACTTCCATGCATGTTGCAGTCTGACAGCAGCGACGTCAGCTACTATTGCCTGATGTGCACTCGTCTTAAAACAACAACAGAGGGGACGGCGGGAAAAGGGATGAACAATTTTGGTTTGTGGTAGGTGAGTATGGACCTCGTGGAGCCAAGTTCAAGTATGGGTGCTGAAGGTGGATTTTCCTTCTTGCCCTAGTACACTGATCACTCCGGATCAATCATTCACAATGTGGGTGCTGAAGTTCGTTTTTCCTGTTGACCCTGGTAGACTGTTAACTCCGGATTAATCACTCACAATGTGGGTGCTGAAGGCAGTTTTTCCTGTTCACCCTGGTAGACTGTTAACTCCGGATTAATCACTCACAATGTGGGCGCTGAAGGCAGTTCTTTCTGTTTACCCTGGTACATGGTTCACTCTGGGTCGATCACTGCACTTTGTGTGTCGCCCTTAGCACATCTCCACACGGTTTACTGCCTAGAATCCATACTCGCATTTTTAACTTGGCAAACTTTACCAAAGTCAGTTTTGAAGTTTCATATTATAACACAATTCATTTTCGAAGCAGAAAGAGACCATTCATTCCAATTTGTTCCGCGGTTCAATGAGCTCATATCTCATCTGATAATATTGAAATGCATTTTCTTGCCTTTCTTCATAATGCTTCATAATTTTACTGACTAAAACTCTGCCGCTCTGAGCCTTCATTAAACTTAATGAGCCAGACCCGATAGCATATGCGGTACACAATTCCACCAGATTGTGAGAATGGCAGAACAATAGTGTGTCTACCTGGCAAATTAGAAAATGTAACAGTCCCATTAGAGTGTGTGCAAGGTAAAGAGGAAATTGCAACAAAAAATGTAACAGGTAAAGTGGAAGAAAGGGAAGGGGTGGGTTTGGCTTCACCATCAAACCATCGTTCCACCCTTCTCACATTCCAGCCACTTAAACTGAACAATTAACATCGTTTCTCCTGCAGAAGACCAACCCCTCTCCGAACAATTGCATACAAACAGCATCCTCCACGCGTCTCATCACGGTTCACATGTGATAAAGCGTCAGCAAATTTCAAAATATGAACTTGCTTTCTATCCATGGATGCTGGCTGACCAGTTGTGATTTCCAGCACTTATTGTTTTCAGTACAGAATGCAGCATCTACAGTAATTTGTTCCTAATTTTTTTCTCATCTCTGTCTTAAAAGTGCGAAAGTCATTCTGATTAAAACACTCTGATACTAGGCTGTCCTACAAGGGAACCAACCTTTCTGCATTCAAGAAGTCAAATCTTCAACAAACTTGGATGTTTCAGTGAGGAGATTGTTGTTTGTTGTAGTACTGTATGAGTCAGGCAAGGCAAAGTCTATCAGGCTCTACCCATTTGCTTACATGTCTGATGTCATACTGTCAACGAGTCTGACAGAACTGTTCCCATTACCGTCTTTAATGACACGAATTCCTGTTCGCTTTGTACAGGCACAATAGGTTCTAATTCCCTGACTCGGAATTAAATCCCGGAAACAGCAGTAAGAGTGCTGATTCCTAACTACTACAGTGCCAGTGAAAAGCGTGCGCTATACTTGCAACGTCTTGACACTGCTTTTATCTTCTTGTTCAGTTGCAAACTAACAGTAAGTTAAGTTTTAACAACAATCGGACAACCTCTTTGACTCACGACGTCAGTGCCAGTCATCTCATATCACACTGCTGAACACAGTTTGCAGCACTTGGTCTTGTGTGTCCTGACGTTTCAAGTGCTCATCTAATTAGTTATTCTATAACTTGAGGACTCCAATGTAACAAACAGTTCATTTAATCAATGGCAGGAAACATTCCTGTTTGTTGAAACATGAACGCTACATTTTCCTCTTTGAAGACAGTTCTGAAAACCAATCTCTTTCTCGGAGCAGTTTTCCACTTTTCCTCATGATGCCATCAGTTTTAGATTAAGTCCGCCAGGCTATCACTAATGATGCATATTTGCATCCACTCTGCTCAAGTGTTCTGTCCTGTCCCTGAGAGTAAAGCACCGACAGTTGTCTCTCTCCAGTACCAGTCCAGAATTAAGATGGTGACTTTCCCGTTAAATATGTGGCTCACAGTCAGACTTTGTGATATTATAACCCTGGAGCGCACAAGGGACATTTTATTCTCTATTACATGCATTATATAGATCAATTATGTTGGTAGGAGCTAAACAGAAAGATTCGTTTTATGTACAACAACAAATAAATTGAGTATCTAAAGTGGCATCCTCGTAACCTAGCACAGCGACTCAGTGAGTATCACTAAAGAAAAATCAAATGAAGAGCGAATGCTACAAATTGGAAATAAAACTACAAGTTGTGGTAAAGACACAGCACGTCTAGAAGTATTTACAAGGAGATTTCAGGGTTAATGTTTGCATTTCGGTGAAATGTGGAAGCAAAGACTTAGCTCTGAGTTTTCTTCACAGATCCAACCAGACCTGATGAGTAATCGACGCATTTCAGCTTCTAGTGCTGCGCTCTGCTATATGTGAAAGCTTTCCATGGCTCTTTGGCTGTTGTGGCACATTTAATGTGCATCTAAATCAATATCCATCCATTGCTCCGTTTCATCTCTGCTGTCTTTGATCAACTCTCTGTCTCGGTCTTTCTTCTGTTGTCTCCAAGCTGTTCTTAGATATATTATTTTTCAAACCATTGACTCTCCAGATTAGTTTTTTTTAACAGCTGAACGTAGTAGCCACAATGCAAGTCGTTATTCACCAAGTAATGATGAGCTGCTTGCGATTTGTGTCCAAATCAATAACAATTAAATGATATCGTTATGGTGCTGTCAACCAAATTTCCGGAACAGTTAAATCATGAGATATTAGTGGGGTTACAAAATATTTTCTGGCCAAATATGTAATTTATAATGAGTATTTTGAAGTGCAAAACTGAGGTTGAGACAGAGGGATTTTTAGTGAACATTTGTCACAATTCATAGCTTTTAAAGCTGAAGGTGTAAGGCACCAAATGTGTAACAGTTAAAATCTAGAATGCTCAGGAGGTTAGAATTACATGCAACACATTTACATGGAAGGGCATTTGTAAAAAAAAAAACACATTCTCGGAATGTGCGCATCGCTGGCTAAAGAAACAAATATTGATGTGGCCTCATTGTACTTGAGAGGGCTGGAGGCTCGACGATATTACAGGTCTGGGTTGAGAGCAGACGACCAAGAGATGTGAATAGAAGGAGGTGAAGTTTAAAATGTATCTGTTCGAATACGCGTTGGTGGGTGATCCAGACTTGATGCAAATACTGACATAGAAGCCGAGGTTTGGATGATGTGTAGGTTTTGGATGAGTAAATAACCTGTATGTCCTTCCCTTACAGCATTGTCGGAGCTCATGTGAACAGATGAAGCTGCTAAAAGTGAGAATGGACAGTGGTTAACACCTCATTTTGATGCAGACAATGGAAGGAACAATAAAACATTAAACGGAACCCATGCAATCTCATTTATAGAGGCAGCGAAAATCAGACAACTGCCGAGAGGGAATGTAAGAGGACGGTTCTCAGTGTATTAAGAGTTAGGTCAACAGGGAACAAAGGAATTCATGAGAGTTTCAGCAGCAGATGAGCAGAAACTAAATGGATTCGAGTTGTGTAACTTAAGTGGGCAGTCTTGGTGACAATGGTGATATATGGTTGAGAACTCATTTCACGGTGAAGTATTTCACCATGGTTATGACGCATTTGTTTCACACTCAGACAATTGTCAGGGAGAGGCATGGAGACAATGGCGAGGCATTGGAGTTTTTGTTGGAGTCTGAAGAAAAGACCACAATTTTGCAATGTTTTAACTGAGGAATTTTTTTGCTCGACCTGAACTGGATGACAGACAAGTCAGGATGGTATGCAAACTAGAGAGAAATCTGAAGACCATTGAGCGGCATGGTTGCTCAGTGGTGAATGCTGCTGCCTCACAGCAGTCGAGGCCCAGATGCAATTCCAGCCTCAAGTGTCTGTCTGCGTGGAGTTTGCAGATTCTCTGCCTGTCTGTGTGACTTTTCTCCAGGTGTTCCGGTTTGCTCCCACAGTGCAGAAATGTGTACGTTAAGTAAATTGCCCATCATTTTATGTGCATTAGTCAGAGGCAAATGGGCCTAGGTGAGTTACTCTTTGGAGGGTCGGTGCCTATTTGTTATGCTGAAGTGCGTGTTTCCATACTTCAGGGAATTTCACCTCTTCGAATCAAACTTCGAAGTGATGGTGTTCACATCAACCTGCTAGGCTGCTGTTACTCGGTGGTGGAGATTGAGTGTTTATAAGCTTCTGACAACGGTCTGGTCAAGTTATTCGTGTGTGTATTCCATCTACCTTCACATAGAAGACAGAATCTTGGTGACATTATCTCTCAATTTCTTGTTCTTTTGTTTGACATTATTTTCACGGGATATCAATGGGAAAAACTTACAAAGCATGATATGATGGGTTTGTCAATCTCATCAGAAATAATACCTGATCCGATATTGAACATGGAAGGAAACATCCCATTTACAGTGGGAGAAAAACGGTAGACACGTTCTGTGTTTGAGCAAAACTTCAGCCAATCATCAGAGCTCACAAACCACAAATGCAGTTACACTCGGGAGGAAACTGTGCAAATGTAGGGATTGTGTGGGAAATCATTTTCTCAAATGAGCTGGAACCTCAGTGACAGAGTCAAACCTGTCCACTGTGTGGGAAGGGATCCACTGAGTCACCTCACATGCCGCATCAGTAGCTCGTTCACGCTGACACAGATCATTTCAATACCCACAGTGCGGAAAATGCTGTAAAACGTCCAGGGACACGATGTCCCATCAAAATTCTCATACTAATGGGAGACATTTTATATGCTATAAATGTAGAAACTACCATTAGATGCATGTGCATCTGATGTCCTGTTTTAAATGCTTTGATGCTGGAAGTGCTATAAAAGTCCCACGGATCTGATGCCTCCTAAATGTGCTCAAATTAGTGAGGTTTTTGACTGCCCACCTGTGGGAAATGCTACAACGCCTTGAGGGACCTTTTCTATCACCAGCATATTCACTCTGAGGAGAGAGCATTTTGGTGTTCTCTCTGTGGAAATGGGTTCCGGTGACTATCTGACCTCATGGAGCACCAGGTGGTTTCCACTGGGAAGAGACCGTTCAGCTGCTCCCAGAGTCGGACGGAATTCGTTGTTTGTCCAACATGACGAGTCACCTGGAAGTGCACACTGTGGAGAGATCTTTATTATGCATAGACTGCAAGAAGAGCTACATAATTGTCATCAACGTGAGCGCGCTGAGGAGATACCTGTCAAATGCTAAGACAAGAGGAAATCTTTGAGAAAGTCTGTGTAGCTGACGTCCCATCAACGTGTTCACACTGACGAGAGATATTCACAAGGCTCTGACTATGGGAATTACGATAAAAGTCACTGGGAACTGTATTGTCATTAAAGTGTTCACATTGGTGAGAAACCTTGCAAGTGTCTCGTCTGCACGAAATGTCATTCAAGTTCTGAGGAACTAATATCCCATCAACATGCTTACATGTTACACACAACGTGGCATGTCATTGTAAGGATGTTTTAACAGAGTAAATTTCGAGTCCGCAGGGCTTCATCAAATCTGGTAGAATTCTTTGAGGTGTCGAAGAGCAAGTAAGACAAGGCAGAGCCAGTGGATGTGACTTGTCTGTATTTCCAAAAGGCATCTGACAAGGTGCATTTTGGAAAGGTGTTAAATAAGAATGCATTGTGTTACGGACAATGTACTGGCATGGATTGAAGAGTGGCTGAGTGGCAGAAAGCATGGAGTTGGTAGAGCGTTTTTTTTTTCAGGAATGCAGGTGGTGACTCGCGGAGTTCATCAGGTGTTTATGTTGAAACCATAATTATTCACGTTATGCATGAATGATCTTGTCAAAGGAACAGAGAGCGTTATTATTTCGTTTTCAGGTGAGACAGTGATAGGTGCAGGTGAGTCGTATTTAGAAGCGGGAAGGCTGCTGAATGACTTAGACAATCTCGGAGAGTGTATAAAGATTTGGCAGGTGGAATACTGTATGAAATAGTGTGTCGTCAGAAGTATTGGGCAGAAGAGTAGAGACATAATCCATTTTCTGAAAGGAGAAAGGCTTCCAAAATCGGAAATGCAAAAGCATTTGGGAGATCTAGTTCAGTATTCTCTCAATGTTGACATGTAAGTTATTTGAGAGTTGATGTGAGATACATTTGCTCAATCACGATAATCGAAAGAGATTCTACAAGGGCATTACAAGCAAAAGAATAATTAGTGCCTTTAGAGATGAAAATATTTATCTTTGTGTCGAATCGCAGTAGATGAGAGAGATACTAAATGTCTGTCTCGCAGCTTTTACTGTCGATGTTTGAGAACTCAAATTGATGTTTTGAAAACAGTTCACAATTCTAAAGAGGAAGTGTTGGAGTTCTTTGAAAATAAATTTTGGATATTTCTCTGGGATCAGACTTAGTGTAACCCATGACTCTGTGGGAGGCTGAGAGGAAAATATGGGCATTCTTTCAGAAATAATTTTAGCATCTATAACCACAGGTGAAGTGCCAATACCTGAGGATTACCGAATGTTGTGCATTTATTTAAGAAATGATGCACCTTGAAACCTGTGAACTTTTGGACTGCGAGTCTGGCTTTGGTGGTGGGTAAGTTATTGGAAGCGATTCTGAAAGATAGCACTTGTATGCATTCTGAATTAAAGAAAAAAAGTTATATTCAGCATGGTTTTGAGTGAGGGATGGTGTGTCTCACAAACATGATTGTAGTTTTGAGAAAATACCTGAGAAACTTGATGACGGTACAGCAGTAGACATTGTTCACTTGGACATTGGTAGTTTCTTTAACAAAGTTCCACATGGCAGATTTATTCTTACAGTTAGGTCACATGTGAATCAGGGTGAACTTTCCATTTGGATATAAAATTTTTCGGGTAGCATGAGACAAATACAGAATGCGACGGTTGTTTCTTTTTCAGAATGGAGGACTGCTTGCAACAGTCTATGACAAAGATCGGTGCTGGGTTCACTTCTGTTTATCATATTTACATAAGTTATTTAAATGAAAATACGCAATTTATGGGAAGTAAATTTGTAGATGCCAGCAAAATTGGTGGTAGAGTCGATTGTGAAGAAAGTTAGCTGAGATTACAAAGATCAATATGTGTCTCAACGAAGGATTAGCAGGCTGTGTTTAATTAAGATAAATGCGTTTGGGTGATGTTGTAGAATATAAGACCAAGGAGTTCAGGTGCATAATTATTTGAAGTTTGCATTACATCTAGATAGGGTGATAAAGGAGATGTTCATAATGCTCATTCCGCTAAGTATAGGATATGTGACGTCATCTTTTAGTAGCACATGACGTTGGTGAGGCATTGCCAGGAGTTGTGTGCGTAGTCGTGATTTTGGAAGAATACTAGTAAGCTGGGGAAGGTGCAGTAAAGATATGTCAGTCTTTTGTTGGTAATGGAGGTTTTGTATTTGATGGAGAAGCTGGAAAGTCTGGGACTCGTTTTCAGTGGAGTGTACGAGATTGATCAGTGACATTATAGCTGTTTATAAAATTTTAAATGCTAGAGATAACGTGAATGGCAGGTTCATTTTACCTTGGATGAGAGTTTCAAAATTAGTGAACAGATTTTTCAGGTGTTAGGAGGAAGATTTAAAAAGATATAAGAGAATACAAAAGACTACTTTATAAAGAGAGTGTTTCGTGTGTGGAATGAACTTCCTGAGGGAGTGGTTGATGTGAATACGGTTACAGCACTTGAAAATTAGTTGAGTAATAGAAAAAGCTTTCAAGGGCCTTGATTAAGGTACATGATACGATTTTTTTTCGTAGTAAAACGGACAAAGCAAAGACAGGTGGGACAAGTTCAATTTTAGATTCTTATTTGCATAGACTAGTTGGGTGGAAGGGTCTCTTTCAATGATGCATAACTGCAAAGCTCTATCTGACCTTGCCTGCAACGAAACAGATTATTTGAAGAGTCTGCACTCCTGTGCAGAAAATTGGCAATGATAAAAGTGACCGAATTACTTCGTTCTGTGTCATACTGAATTTAAGCCTGGTTTCTGCAATCTCTGTTCGTCACAGTGTGTGTCAACGACTGGGATTGATGGGAAAGTCTCTCCGAGAATATTTGTGCATCTGAGTTGGCTGTCAGTGTGAAAGGAGCTGAGAGAATGGAGCAGGAATAGAGCTGAGAAGGATGGGGTGTTGGCTTTGGAATTTGATTTTGTTCTTCACAAACCAACACACTGCAAACCTCAGCTCATGGTTTCTCTCATTGCTTCTCTTCTGCACACTTTCTCCATCCTATCCCAACCGCCTTTGTCTTACAAAATTTCCAAAGATGTTTACTTATTTCCGACATACTACGTTTATTTCTCAGAATATTCAGCAGTTTGAGAACTGAATCGAAAACAAGAGACAGAGAAGCCAGTCCAAAACCTTTGAAAATAATTCTGCATCTTTTTGACCACCATGAAGTGATGCAGTCCATGTGGTCACGCTTATCTCAGATTGCCATTCATTAAAGGGTTATAGGATTTTCACCCAATGATATCTGATATTTGTGTTGATATATATGTCAAGTATTTTTGCATACCACCTTTAAAGGTACATAAACATAGCAATTTGAAACAGGAGTAAATTTTTGTTGTGTTTTATCCTGCTGCAATGTTCACTGTGATCAAGTCTGGTCATTGCATTCAGTAGCCTGTTATTACTGTAGACCCGTAGATTTTGATCCCTTTCGACCAGTAAACGATATTTTCTTCATGGAAACATTCCGTAGTTTAACTTTAAAACTTTTCTGTGGCAGAACATTCCACAGAGTCACCCGTGTGAGGGAACTAAATGGCCTGCATATTTCTTAAAACTGTGAACCCCACACCTCTGGGACTGGACTTCGTGGTCATGAAGGAATGCTTCCTACATTTAACATGCTAATCCTGTTAGAATTGTATTAGTTGGTGTGACGTCCTACTTCTTTCTTCTAAACATAAGTGGATTTCATTGGAATCCATTCGGATTGTTCCCAAAGTTCAGTCCAGCCATCTGAAGAATCGCTTTGTTAAAAAAATTATTGTGCACTCTCCACAAGCCAAACGTGCAAGTAACACTCCACTTATGGCCTCAGCAGGACACTGTACAATTTCAACAAGGCAGTTCTGTTCCTGCACTCAAATCCTCTTGCTTCAAAGGCCAGCTTGCCATTTGCCTCCTTTACCTCCTCCTGCATCTGCATGCTTCCTTTCAGTAATTTTCGTACACAGACACCAGGAGTAGGTTCTCATTTCCCTTTCGTAAATATATGCAGACCGACTCTTTCCAATCCTACCATTGGTTTCTAGTTTTAGGCTAACTGGTCTATAATTCCATGTTTCATATATACCTTTTTTTTAAAAAAGCTGCTGTCAAATCAGCTAGCTTCCAATCCATTTTTTCTTTTTAGATTCTACAGAATCTTGAAACTTGAGATTGCCCTATTTAGGTTCAAGCTCCTTGTTTCATATTAGATCCACTTAACTCTTGGGCCACTTTGTTAAGTATGCTTCGGTGGAGAGTAGCATTCCTGTGATATATTTGCTTTTAATCCTATAAATTTCCCCAACACATTCTGATGTTTTGTTCAGTTCTCCCTCTAATATGCTCCTCAGTAATTTAGGGATATTATTTGAAATCGTTTGAGATGACAGAAGCAAAATACAGTATAAAGTTAATTGAGCTGCCATCTCTTGAACCCATATTATAATTTCCCTTGTTTCTCATAGTAAGGGATTTGTTTCCATTAATCTTTGTTTTTGTCTTCATCGAACGTCAGGAGGATTTACAATTAGCGAGTACTTCACTGGCATACTTCTTTCCGTCATTTTCCCTCTTAATCACTCCCTCAATCGTGCTCAAATTTGAAATACCCTCAGTTTTCATGTCGGCTGTTCTTTTTCGACACTTTGTACGCCTCTCTCTTGGATCAAGTACAATCTCTAATCTCCCTTCATCAACATGGTTGAATCACCTTTCCCGTTTTATTTTGTGACAGATAGGAAATACGAACTGCTGCAATTCCTCAAAGGGATCTACAGATGTT
Organism: Chiloscyllium plagiosum; assembly: GCF_037043375.1. Lineage (NCBI taxonomy): Eukaryota > Metazoa > Chordata > Chondrichthyes > Orectolobiformes > Hemiscylliidae > Chiloscyllium > Chiloscyllium plagiosum. The sequence goes on from NW_028270171.1 coordinate 35,621,881, forward strand.
TGTCATGCAGTTGAGTCATGTTCCCCAATTTGTTTGGAACCTACTCCTCCTTATACCACAGTAATTTCCTGTATTCAGATTTTATCCCGTCTACTCAGAATCAACTCTGTCAATCTCCATCTTAATGAATATTTCTATCATTGCATTCTTGAAGCTCCCACAAGGGACCTCACACAGCTAAATTGGTAATTATTACACAACTAAAGTTATGTAATTAAAGTTGGCGTAGCCCCACAAACTATAGGACCAGGACCTCACTTTTGAGAGAGATAGAGAGACGACTGATAGGGCTTTACCCTAAAAGTTACTGAGCCTCAAGCAAGGGAGTAGGTTAAAAAGGTGAGACCTTCAGGGCGACATTAGCTGGCACGTGGACCGAATGCGTTGTGTTTGTGGTACTCTGAATCACTAATCAACCGCCTACCCAATTGAGCTAACTCATTTCCAAACAGTTTGCATTCCTGCACGGAGGAGGGTGTTGGGGAACAGGAAGTGCCGAAAGTTAAGTGATGCTGAAATACTAGTCATGACAGACCTGGCGTGATTCTTTCGTGAGGTAGCTGTCCAAGCGGTCTGTGGCACTGAATATAACCGCCAGTTTCTATCCAGTTGTTGCTGCCGATATCACAACTCCACTCCTGTCAGTACTTGTATACGAAAGGGCTACGCGTGTTCTGGCGGTGTTCATTTGAGTGTTTGCGACTGTTGATCTCTGGGTCACGGTCGCCATTTGTTTGAGGGAAGAGGGAGCGCGGAGCTCAGGGCCGCCATCTTGAGAAGGTCAAGGTGCAGGAGGGCGGGGCTCTCGGGGTCTGTAGAACAATCAGAGGAAAGGGAAGACCCATTGTTACTGATTAATCCCACGGACACAGCGTCACTGGGCGGTCCCGCAGGAATATCCTCTCTCAGTCCTGCTGGGATGGTTCACCCAGTCAGAACCAGCAGCTCTCCTCCTCTCTCAGCTCCCCTTCTGTCCTTCCTACAGCATCTGTCCCCTGGGACATTGAGCTGCCTGTCCTGTCCCTCCCTCAGCTGTGTTTCTGTAATACCTGTGATATCCCAGTCCCATCTTAGGTTACTTCACTAAAGACAGGAATGCACCCGATGGATTTTTCTTAACATCAGCAATTGTTTAATACTCACTTACAGGTTTTAATTACATCGTTTTTGAAGCATTTACTTCACATTCAATCATTTGCAATGTTGGGATTTTAACCTGTGTCCAGAGAACACTTGCTGAGTTTCTGGATAAATTGTCACACAATAATGCCACGAGGCCATCACTTCGCCTGCTCACAGTTTGTATATCCCAGTGCAACATGAATCAAAACCCTTTCTTCCTGCAGAATTGTTTGACCCGGCACTCTGGCGATGTGACTCAGTACATCTCCATGTGGTATCCCTCACTGTGTGGGTCTAATTGCTGCCTCTGTCAGCGTCTCTCACTTTTGAAGCTACTCCAGATCATGAGCCAACAGAATTCTCCACTCCAGAGAGATGAGGCAGCACAGGTCAGGAATGTAGACTGGGATTTTCCAGATCTCTGTGGGCTCAGTGTCATTCTATATCTGTCACCCTCAAAGCATTAGTCTAATTTCCCAATCTGCCTGTTCCTGTGTCTTCTACAGGTACGCATGGAGTTCCTGACTCAATAGACTTGCCAACTGCTGGTTGGGACGATGGCTGGTCAGCCAGAAAGACAAAGTCGGGGAGGTCGGGAGTCTTCAATAAATCCTGCTGCCAGGTAAGATCATTCCAGTGCACAGAGCAGAAAGTAATAAGGGGGATCCAAACATTAGCTAACAAGACATGACATAGAGAAAGTGCTGGAGGGGGAGCACAGTGCAAACACAACCAAGGCTCAATCACCACGCCTGCTGCAAGTTTTGTTGTAATGAGACAGAATCCGGAGTTCCCAGTTATCAGTCCAGGCCTGTGCTCTCTTAGGGAGCATCAGAACAACTGAGGGGAAAGCAGGCCTCCCACGAGAGGGTGGTAATGCTGCCTGGGATCTTTCTCTCTCCAACACTGTATCTATGGCTTGTATTGAGGACCAGTGTCTTCAATCATTCTAACTCCTATAACAGTTCTATCTCTGTCATCTCCTTCCCTCTCACCAATTATTTCACATATTTGAAACCTCCAGTCCAGATGACCATCCATATCGCTGTAACTTGCTTCAGTCTCTACAACATGCCTTGCCTCGATTGTCTCCAGTTATTGGAGGTGGAGATTTCGGGTCTGTTTCTATGCGGCATGACTCTTCGGCCGAGATTTCCTAAATGGAATGAGTTGCGCTTGCCTGTGTTTGGCTCATATCCCTTCAAACCTTCTCCTCTCCACGTACCTGCCCAAGTGTCTTTTCCAAATTGTAATTGTATTTGATTTTACCATTTCATCTGGCGGCCCGTTCCGTCTATGCACCATCCTCTGTGGATAATGTTGCCCGTCAGCTCCCTCTTTAAATCCTTGCTCTCTCACCTCACGTTTATGCTTCTAGCTTTGGAATCACCTACCCTTGGCAATTCACCTCACTTAAACCCTACATGGTTTCATAAACCTTTATAAGGTCACTACGTGGCTTCCTCTGCCCAGGAGAAATATTGACGTTAGTGTTACCAATATTACCGTGTTACCGTGGGTGGCACAGTGGTTAACACTGCTGCCTCACAGCACCTGAGACCCGGGTTCAATTCCCGCCTCAGGCGACTGACTGTGTGCAGTTTGCACGTTCTCCCCGTGTCTGCGTGGGTTTCCTCCGGGTGCTCCGGTTTCCTCCCACAGTCCAAAGATGTGCAGGTCAGGTAAATTGGCCATGCTAAATTGCCGGTAGTGTTAGGTAAGGGGTAAATGCAGGGGTATGGGTGGGTTGCGCTTCGGTGGGGCGGTGTGGACTTGTTGGGCCGAAGGCCCTGTTTCCACACTGTAAATAATCTAATCTAATCTCCAACTCAGGTACTCAATGCTCTGACCAATGAAGACAAGTGTGCCAATTGCTGCTTTCAACACCCTGTCGCCCTTTGATGCCAGTCCAAGGAACAATGTAACTGCACCCCTTGGTTTCTCTCTTTTCTACAACACTGTCCAGGGCCCAACCATTACCCGTGTTAGTCCTCCCTGGTTTGTATTAACTAAATCCAACACCTGAATTAAACTCCATCTTTCATTCCTTGGCCCAGTTGATTAACATCCCCTTTGATAACAATATTCCCTGCCCACTCTTCCACTAATCTTGGTATCTATAAACATATTAACAGGGACTCCTATATTTTCACTCAAATTGTTTATGTAAGTGGTGCACAACAGTGGTCCCAGCACCAATCCTGACAGCACACTGCTGGTCAGAGGCCTCCAGTCTGAACAACAACCCTTTCTCACCACCCTTTGTCTCCCACTGTCATTCCATTTTGTATCCAGTTGGCTAGCTCTCTCTGATCCCTTGTGATCTACCCCTACTAACCAATGTATCATGCTCCATCCTGAACAAGGTTTTGCGGAAGCAGAAACAACGTCTGTTGCTCTGCCTTCATCTGTCTTTTTGGTCACATCTTGCGCAAACTCCAGTCAAGTTTGTGAGACATGTTTTCCCATGCACAAAGCCATGCTGGCTGTCCGTAATCAGGCCTTGTCTTTCCAAATGCATGTAAAGCCTACCTCTCAGAATGACCTCCAACAACTGACCCACCCTGATGTCTCGCTCATCAGTCTGTAGTTCCCTGGCTTTCTCTTGCAGCCTTTCTTAATTGATGATACAAAATTATAATCATAGTCAGAGAGTCATACCGCACTGTTCGGTTAACGCTAACATACTCTAAAACTGATCTCATCCCACCTGCCTGTTCCTTTATCATATCCCTTCAAACCTTTCCTATTCCTGTACTAATCCAAATGTCTGTTAAACATTGTAATTGTCTCCATGTTCACCCCTTCCTTGGGAGGTTCATTCCACACACAACCCACCCTCTGTGTAACAATGTGCCTCTCATGTCTTTTTTTTAATGTCTCTCCTCTAAAATTAAAAATGTAGTGCCTTGTCTTGAAACTCCCCTGTCCATGGGAAAAGACAACTCCCATTAACTCTATCTATCCCCCTCATGATTTTATAAACTTCTATGAGGTCATCTGTCAACATTCAGGTTTCAGTGAAAATACCAACCTATTCAGCCTTTCTTTATACTGAAGCCTTTCGTACCCAGCCACATCCCAGTAAATCTCCTCCCAACCCTTTCGAGCTCAATAATATCCTTCCAAGAACTGGTTGACCAGAACTTGACACAGTATTCCAGAAGAGGACTCACCAATGGCCTGTACAATCTCAATATGACTTCCCAACTCCTATATCCAAAGGACTGAGCAATGAAAGCAAGTGAGGCAAGCCCCTTTTTTTAAACTATCCTGTCTCTCCATGTTGCAAACTTCAAAGAATTATGTAGCTGAACCCTGAGTTCCTTCTGTTCTACAACACTACTGAAGGTCTTGCCATTAATTGTTTAAGCCCTGCCCGTGTTTGTTGTTCCAAATGCATTACCTCACATTTATTCAGATTGAACTCCATCTACAGTTTTTCAGCCATTCACACATTTCATCAGGATCCCTCTGTAATCTCAGAAAACCTTCTTCACTGTCCACAATGCCACCCTCCAGTCTAACAGCCTATCACACATCGCTCTCTATGGTACAAATATCTCTGCTGGGGCCCTACAATTTCTTCACCAGCTTCCCACAATGTCCTGAGGTACATTTGATCAGGTCCTGGGGATTTATCTACCTTTGTGTTTTAAAACCTCCAGCACCTCCTTTTCTATAATGTGGACTCATTTCAAGACATTGAGTCAGAGAGATGTACAACACAGAAACAGGCCCTTCGGACGAACTCCTGCATGACGTTTCTCGTCACATTTGCCACAATTTTGCCAATATCCCTCTGAACCCTTGCTATTCATACACCCATCCACATGCCTTTTAAATGTATTTCTATCAGCCTCCACTATTTGCTCTGGCAGCTTATTCCATCCACTCTGCGGGAGCCAGTTGTCCCTTAGACCCCTTTGAAAAGTTTCCCTCGCCTGGGGAAATTACCTTGTCTATTGACCCTGTCGATGACCATCATGATTGTAAACACCTTGTATCGGTTTACTCCTCAGCTTCCCATGTTCAAGTGAAAACAGCCCCAGCCTAATCAGGCTTTTCCCTGAAGCGCAAACCCTCCAACCCTGGCAACATCTTTGATCATTTCTTCTGAACCCTTTCATGTTCCGCACATCCTTCCGATGGCATTGAGACCAGAATTGCACACAGTATTCCAATAGCAGTCAGGCTAAACACTGTTTAGTTCCCTGAGCGCCCCAATCTTTATCCACAGTAAGTTCCAAAGTGAAATATTTGTTTTGGATCTTGTAGTTTCACACATCGTTGGCTTCATTGATCATTAAGGATACCGGTTTTGTCCCGCGCTCTTCTTTTGCTCTTCATACACTTGTAGAGTCTCTTTGGATTCTCCTTAACTTTCTCTGCCAAAGCTATCTCGTGTCCCCTTTTTACATTCCTGATTTCCATCCTAAGTGTATTTCTACAGCCCCGATGCTCCTGAAGGGATTCCCTTGAGTCAGCCAGTTATATCTGACATGTGACCCCTTTTTTTCTTGACCATAGCCTCGAAACTCAGCCAGTGTTTCCTAATTCAGTCAGCATTGAGCTGCACACTAACAGGAACACGCTGGCGCTAAACACTCCTTTTATCTCGGTTTTAAAATATTCCTACTTGCCAGACTTCCCTTTATCTGCAAATAGCCTCCCCTGATCTACTTTAAAAATTCATGTCTAATACTATCTTGCTCCATTGAATAACTTTAACTTGTGGACCAGGCCTGTCCTTTTCCATCGCTATTTTCAAACTAATACAATTGTGGTAACTTTCCAAAGTGCTCCCCCACTAACACCTCAGTCCCGTTCCCTACCTTGTTTTCCAAGGGGAAGTCAGGTTTAGCCCCATTCTCCAGTTGGGCCACTTACATAATGACTGGGAGTTTTCGGAACACACTTAACAAATTCCTTCCATCCAAATGCTTAACTGAGTAGCAATCCCAGTCCAGGTTTGGAACGGTTAAGATCCCCTATCATTACAACCCTATTATTCTAAGAGACATCTGAAATCTCCTGACATATTTGCTCCTTCATCTCCCATTGCCTATCACTGTAGTACGACCATAGAAAACTAATGACCAATTTTTATTTCTCAGTTCCACTAATATCGCTTAACTGGGCGATCCTGCATGAATACTCCCTCTAGGTACTGCTGGGATGTTTCCCACAATCAAAAGCACCAGCTCTCCTCCTGTTTTGCCTCCTGTTCTATCCTTCCTGTAGCATCTGTCTCCGGAACATTGAGCTGCTGGTCCTGTTGCTCCCTCAGCTGTGTTTCTGTAATACCTATGGTATCCTAATCCCATGTTCCCATCCACGCTCTGGGTTCATCTGCCTTATCTGTCTGGCCCTTTGCATTGAAATAACTGCAGTTTAATCCACCAGTTTTCCCTAATTGTCTGCTATGTTCTTGCCTGCCTTGTCTACTTATATTGTTCTCTTGAAAATTTGTACCAGCCTCAACTTTCTTTCTGGCCTTACGACTCTTTGGGGTCACACAGCCCTGCCAGACGAGTTTCAATCCTCTCGAGCAGCTCTAGCAACGTTCCCAACCAGGATGTGCGTCCCCCTCCTGCTCCCAGTTCAGGTGTATTCCCCACCCTGTCTACCTGTGCTGACACCTTCAGACATCCAGGGACTTGCCCACCAAGGTCCCTGTGTTCCTCAGTACTCCAGGAGGACCTACCATTCATGATGTCTATCATTCGCTGGTAGACTTGCCACAGTGCATTACCTCACAGTGATCAGAAGTAAACTCTGTCAGCCATTACACTGCTCAGTTTATCATCTGATCGATATCAGGCTGCAGCCTGAGTCCATCCCCCTCACTGTGGACAACACCCTCACCTTTCATGTTATCCGCAAACCTACTAATGTTACCTTCTGCTTTCACATCCGAGTGATTAATGTCCATAATGACCAGCAATGGCTCCTGCACAGGTCCCTGTGGTACACCCGCTGGGCAAAGGCTTTCAATCACAAAACCAACCCTCCACCAATTGTGGAGCCAATTTGCCAACGTACCTTGGATCCCATGGGATCTTCCCTTTTGGATCAGCCTTCCGTGTGGGACCTTGTCAAAGACCTTAATGAACTCCATATAAACCACATCATCTGCACCGCCCTCATCAAGATCAGAGGGGAGTCGTCTAGCAGATCCATACAGACAATCCATAATGAAATTTCGGGGGTATCCGTTTTTGGCGAATACATTGTAGAGGTGGTTTTCTTCCTCTTTTTGCAGTTCTGGTGTACTGCAGTGTGTTGTGGCCCTTTTGAACAGTGTCTTTATGCAACTTCTTTTGTGTGTGTTGGATGGTTGCTTTTGTAGTTCAGGACTCGGTCTGAGTGTGTGGCTTTCCTGTATACCTTTGTGGTGAATTCTCCGTTTGGTGTTCTCTGAACCATCACGTCTAGGAATGGGAGTTGGTTATCCTTTTCTTCCTCTCCAGTGAATCGGATTCCTGTGAGTGTGGCGTTGATGATCCGGTGTGTGTTCTCTATTTCTGTGTTTTTAATGATTACAAAGGTGTCATCCACATTTCTGACCCAGAGTTTGTGTTGAATTTGCGGTAAGACTGTTTGTTCTATCCTTTGCATTACCGCTTCTGCTATGAGTCCAGAAATAGGTGAGCCCATGGGTGTGCCGTTGATTTGTTCATATATTTGGTTGTTGAATGTGAAGTGTGTTGTGAGGTACAGGTCCGGTAGTTTGAGTATGCCGTCTTTGTTGATAGGTTCCCCGTCTTGTTCTCTGTTCTGTATGTCCAGCAGGTTGGCTACTGTTTCTCTGGCTAGGGTTTTGTCGATAGAGGTGAACAGTGCCGTTACATCGAATGAGACCATAGTTTCTTCCTTGTCTATGTGTGTATTTTTGATGATGTCCAAGAATTCCTGTGTTGATTGTATAGAGTGTCTGGATCCGCTGATCAGTTGTTTCAGTTTCTGCTGTAGCTCTTTAGCCAGTTTGTGTGATGGTGTCCCGGGTAGTGATACTATGGGTCTAAGTGGGATGTCTGGTTTGTGCACTTTAGGTAGTCCATAGAATCTGAGGGTGTTGTTGCTTTCAGGTTTCAATCTCTGTAGGTCAGACCTGGTTATCTGTCCGTATTTTGTTTGCAGTTTTCTCCGTGTGTTGTTATCCTATTAGTGAGCTGCGGGGTGGGGTCAAACTCCACGCAATTTCATCCACAGATGCCTCAGGGAAAGACAACGGAATGAAGAAATGCCACGACCCAAAGGACGAGCCACACTACCATACATCAAGAACATTTAGGAACTGACAGCCAGACTACTGACACCACCATGACTCATAACAGCCTACAAACCAACAGCCACTCTCAGACAACAACTCACCAGGACGAAGGACTGATACCCAGCATGAGCAAAACCAATGTAGTGTACAAAATCCCATTCATGGACTGCACAAAACACTACATAGGACAAACAGGAAGACAGCTAATGATCCGCATCCATGAACACCAACTCGCCACGAAACGACACGACCATCTATCCTTAGTAGCCACACACGCAGATGACAAGCAACATGAATTCGACTTGGGACAACACTACTATTATAGGACAAGCCAAACAGAGAACAGTCAGGGAATTCCTAGAGGCATGGCACTCATCCACAGTTTCAATCAATAAGCACATCGAACTGGACCCAATATACCGACCACTGCAGCTGAAAGCTGGAACTGACAACCGTAAGCTGCAGATGCAAATCAGTATAGTTGCCGGAGGAGACATCACAGAAGTGCTTCACAGGAGGCTCCCAAGCACTGAGGATGTCACCTAGACAGGGGATGAAACGTCTGCAACACAAACTTGCAACTCGGCGAACAGTACCACAACAACGAGTACCCGTGCTACAAATCTTCTCACAAACTTTGAAGTCCTTTAGCTCCGTCATGAACAAGCCACCGTCTCACTATTTCCTTTGCTTTCTTCAGTGTCTGCAACTCTCACTCTATCCTCCAGTAATGTTCTTTAGTTACTGCAGGTCTGCCTAGCTCCCCAGACAACCTGTTTCATCCCCGACATCTCCATCAATCACTGTAACACCCTTTGCTCTGTCTAATCCTCTTCTTTCCCACTGTCTTCCAGGCAAAGCGGCGATCCTGTAAGAGAGCAGTGCGGAATGGGATGTTATAAATCTCAGCTGAGGCTTGATGCTGACCATTACCTGGGAGTCACAAGGGGAGAGACCCTGAGCGAGTGCAGCACAGAGCGGGAGAATATACATCAGCAGCGAGGGTCAAGGCCGACTGGGACTTGGATTTGGATAAAAAGCAGAGCAGGAGGCTCGAAATCTGCACCGAGTCACAGAAGGAGTGACCGTGTGAGGGAGCAACTTGGAGCAGGAGCTTGAGGCTGACTCACACCTGGGAGAATATAAGTCAGCACTGAGGATCGAGGCCTAGTTGTACCTGGGAGTCACAGAGACGGTGACCCTGTGAGGGAGCAGACTGGAGTGAGAGCTGGACGATTACACGTCCGAGGAGAGACATCACTGTGTGTGCACGTGTCCCTCCATTGTTCTGTGTTTGTGTGTGTATATGTGTGCGTGTCCCCTTCTCTCACTGTGTGTGTGTAACTCTCCTCACTGTGTGTGTGAGCATGTCCCTCCCTCACTGTTTGTGTGTGCATATGTCTGCATGTCTCCCTCTCTCACTTTGTGTGTGTCCCCTCGCTCTCTGTGTGTGTGTGTGTGTGTCCCCTCTCGCTTTCTGAGCACATGCCCCACCCTCGCTGTGTGTGTGCGTGTCTCAACCTCGCTGTGTGTATGCGTGTCCCACCCTCGCTGTGTGTGTGCCCCTCTTGCAGTGTGTGAGGGTGTCCTCCCCTCGCTCTGTGTGTGTGTGTGTATGTCTCTCCCTCGCTGTGTGTGTGTGTGTCCCTCCCTCGCTGTGTGTGTGTGTGTCCCTCCCTCGCTGTGTGTGTGTGTCCCTCCCTCGCTGTATGTGGGTGTGTGTGTGTCCCTCCCTCGCTGTGTGTGTGTGTGTGTGTGTGTCTCTCTCTCACTGTGTGCGTGTCGCTCTTGTTGTGTGTGTCCCTCATCCTGTGTGTGCGTGTGTGTGTGTCTCCCTCGCTGTGTGTGTGTGTGTGTCCCTCCCTCGCTGTGTGTGTGTGTGTCCCTCCCTCGCTGTGTGTGTGTGTCCCTCCCTCGCTGTATGTGTGTGTGTGTCCCTCACTCGCTGTGTGTGTGTGTGCCCCTCCCTCGCTGTGTGTGTGTGTCCATCCCTCGCAGTGTGTGTGTGCCCAACCCTCGCTGTGTGTGTGTGCCCCTGCCTCGCTGTGTGTGTGTGTGTGCCCCTCCCTCGCTGTGTGTGTGTGTGTGCCCCTCCCTCGCTGTGTGTGTGCGTGCCCCTCCCTCGCTGTGTGAGTGTGTGCCCCTCCCTCGTTGTGTGTGTGTGTGTGTGTCCCTCCCTCGCTGTGTGTGTGTGTGTCCCTCCCTCGCTGTGTGTGTGTGTCCCTCCCTCGCTGTGTGTGTGTGTGTCCTCCCTCGCTGTGTGTGTGTGTCCCTCCATCGCTGTGTGTGTGTGTCCCTCCCTCGCTGTGTGTGTGTGTCCCTCCCTCGCTGTGTGTGTGTGTCCCTCCCTCGCTGTGTGTGTGTGTGTCCCTCCCTCGCTGTGTGTGTGTGTCCCTCCCTCGCTGTGTGTGTGTGTCCCTCCCTCGCTGTGTGTGTGTGTGCGTGTGTGTGTGTGTGTGTCCCTCCATCGCTGTGTGTGTGTGTGTGTGCCCCTCCCTCGCTGTGTGTGTGTGTGCCCCTCCCTCGCTGTGTGTGTGTGTGTGTGCCCCTCCCTCGCTGTGTGTGTGTGTGTGTGTGCCCCTCCCTCGCTGTGTGTGTGTGTGTGTGTGTGCCCCTCCCTCGCTGTGTGTGTGTGCGTGCCCCTCCCTCGCTGTGTGTATGTGCGTGCCCCTCCCTCGCTGTGTGTGTGTGCATGCCCCTCCCTCGCCGTGTGTGTGTGCGTGTCCTTCCCTCGCTGTGTGCGTGTCCCTCCCTCGCTGTGTGTGTGTGCGTGTCCCTCCCTCGCTGTGTGTGTGTGCGTGCCCCTCCCTCGCTGTGTGTGTGTGCGTGCCCCTCTCTCGCTGTGTGTGTGTGCGTGCCCCTCCCTCGCTGTGTGTCTGTAATTTTGTGCTTGCGCATGCGTGTGTCCCTTCCTCGCTGTGTGTGCGTTCCCCCCTCTTGCTGTGAGTATGTGTGGCCCTGTTGTAATGTATGAGTATCCCTCTTGCAGTGTATGTGAGTGTCCTTCCCTCGCTGTGTGTCTGCGTGTATCCCCTTAACTGTGTGTATGTGTGCGTGGCCCTCCCTCGCTTTGTTTGTGTGTGTGTGTGTGTCCCTCCCTCGCTGTGTGTGTGTGTGTGTGCCCCTCCCTCGCTGTGTGTGTGTGTGCCCCTCCCTCGCAGTGTGTGTGTGCCCCACCCTCGCTGTGTGTGTGTGCCCCTGCCTCGCTGTGTGTGTGTGTGCCCCTCCCTCGCTGTGTGTGTGTGTGTGCCCCCCCCCTCGCTGTGTGTGTGCGTGCCCCTCCCTCGCTGTGTGAGTGTGTGCCCCTCCCTCGTTGTGTTTGTGTGTATGTCCCTCCCTCTCTGTGTGTGTGTGTGCCCCTCCCTCACTGTATGTATGTGTGTGTCCCTCCCTCGCTGTGTGTGTGTGTGTCCCTCCCTCGCTGTATGTGTGTGTCCGTCCCTCGCTGTGTGTGTGTGTGTCCCTCTCTCGCTGTGTGTGTGTGTCCCTCCCTCGCTGTGTGTGTGTGTGTGTGTGTCCCTCCCTCGCTGTGCGTGTGTGTGTGTGTGCCCCTCCCTCGCTGTGTGTTTGTGTGCCCGTCCCTCGCTGTGTGTGTGCGTGCCCCTCCCTCGCTGTGTGTGTGTGCCCCTCCCTCGCTGTGTGAGTGTGTGTGCCCCTCCCTCGCTGTGTGTGTGTGTGTGTGCCCCTCCCTCGCTGTGTGTGTGTGTGTGTGTGTGCCCCTCCCTCGCTGTGTTTGTGTGCGTGCCCCTCCCTCGCTGTGTGTGTGTGCGTGTCCCTCCCTCGCTGTGTGTGTGTGCGTGTCCCTCCCTCGCTGTTTGTGTGTGCGTGCCCCTCCCTCGCTGTGTGTGTGTGCGTGTCCCTCCCTCGCTGTGTGTGTGTGCGTGCCCCTCCCTTGCTGTGTGTGTGTGTGTATGTGTGTGTGTGTGCCCCTCTCTCACTGTGTGCGTGTCGCTCTTGTTGTGTGTGTCCCTCATCCTGTGTGTGCGTGTGTGTGTGTCTCCCACGCTGTGTGTGTGTCCCCCCTCGCTGTGTGTGTGTGTGTCCCTCCCTCGCTGTGTGTGTGTGTCCCTCCCTCGCTGTGTGTGTGTGTCCCTCCCTCGCTGTATGTGTGTGTGTGTGTCCCTCCCTCGCTGTGTGTGTGTGTGTGCCCCTCCCTCGCTGTGTGTGTGTGTGCCCCTCCCTCGCAGTGTGTGTGTGCCCCACCCTCGCTGTGTGTGTGTGCCCCTGCCTCGCTGTGTGTGTGTGTGTGCCCCTCACTCGCAGTGTGTGTGTGTGTGTGTCCCTCCCTCGCTGTGTGTGTGTGTGCCCCTCCCTCGCTGTGTGTGTGCGTGCCCCTCCCTCGCTGTGTGAGTGTGTGCCCCTCCCTCGTTGTGTGTGTGTGTGTGTATGTCCCTCCCTCGCTGTGTGTGTGTCCCTCCCTCGCTGTGTGTGTGTGTGTGTCCCTCCCTCGCTGTGTGTGTGTGTCCCTCCCTCGCTGTGTGTGTGTGTTCCTCCCTCGCTGTGTGTGTGTCCCTCCCTCGCTGTGTGTGTGTGTCCCTCCCTCGCTGTGTGTGTGTGTGTCCCTCCCTCGCTGTGTGTGTGTGTGTCCCTCCCTCGCTGTGTGTGTGTGTCCCTCCCTCGCTGTGTGTGTGTGTGTGTGTGTGCCCCTCCCTCGCTGTGTGTGTGTGTGTGTGTGTGCCCCTCCCTCGCTGTGTGTGTGTGTGTGTGCCCCTCCCTCGCTGTGTGTGTGTGCGTGCCCCTCCCTCGCTGTGTGTATGCGTGCCCCTCCCTCACTGTGTGTGTGTGTCCCTCCCTCGCTGTGTGTGTGTGTGTGTGTGTGTGTGTGTGTGTGTGTCCCTCCCTCGCTGTGTGTGTGTGTGTGTGTGTGCCCCTCCCTCGCTGTGTGTGTGTGTGTGCCCCTCCCTCGCTGTGTGTGGTTGCGTGTCCCTCCCTCGCTGTGTGTGTGTGTGCCCCTCCCTCGCTGTGTGAGTGTGTGTGCCCCTCCCTCGCTGTGTGTGTGTTTGTGTGTGCCCCTCCCTCGCTGTGTGTGTGTGTGTGTGTGCCCCTCCCTCGCTGTGTTTGTGTGCGTGCCCCTCCCTCGCTGTGTGTGTGTGCGTGCCCCTCCCTCGCTGTGTGAGTGTGTGTGCCCCTCCCTCGCTGTGTGTGTGTGTGTGTGTGCCCCTCCCTCGCTGTGTTTGTGTGCGTGCCCCTCCCTCGCTGTGTGTGTGTGCGTGCCCCTCCCTCGCTGTGTGTGTGTGCGTGTCCCTCCCTCGCTGTGTGTGTGTGCGTGCCCCTCCCTCGCTGTGTGTGTGTGCGTGCCCCTCTCTCGCTGTGTGTGTGTGCGTGCCCCTCCCTCGCTGTGTGTCTGTAATTTTGTGCTTGCGCATGCGCGTGTCCCTTCCTCGCTGTGTGTGCGTTCCTCCCTCTTGCTGTGAGTATGTGTGGCCCTGTTGTAGTGTATGTGTATCCCTCTTGCAGTGTATGTGAGTGTCCTTCCCTCGCTGTGTGTGTGAGTATG